>NC_081372.1:47303889-47604615 GCF_030684315.1 Stegostoma tigrinum | reverse complement strand
CTGCCCGTGACTGGATCGTAGCATAATTTGTTGCTCTCACTCAGGATCATAACATGGTGGGCTAGTCTGGGAACATCATATAATTTGGGGCTTTTGTGGGATTTGTAATCAACAGACAAATGCAAGCACTGGAACGTGTTTTTTTCAATCTGTTCATAGGATACAGAGATTTCTCTAGTTAAGATTTTCACTGTGAATTTTACAATACGCGGTGAAATCTAAAATGATTTTGACAGTTGTTGAGACTTGCCTGCAGAGGGAAGATCTATCCCTGGCTGAATTCCAAACATTGACCAAAAGTAGGTTAGTGATGATAGTATATAGCATTAGCAGGAAAAAAAAGTTTAAAATTAAAAGCTAGAGCTAAGAAAGCAGTTGTAGTTGAGATAATTGTACACTATGTGGAATTTGAAGAAGCCAAATAAGACACCGTGAGTTGGCTAGACCCAAAAAAAACCCCAAAGAACAGCGGTTGCTGAAAATCAGAAACATGTAGGGACCTGAAATGTTAACTCTGCTTTCTCTCCACAGATGTTGTTAGTATTGAGTCTTTCCAGCAATTTGTGGTTTTGACTTGACTAGAAACCAGTTGCAGATGAAGTAGCAGGAAAGTGAGAGGCAAATATTTAAATGTAAACTTCAAAGAAAGAACCATAAAGTGTGAACTGGACAAAGAACAGTTAACGTTATGGTAGCATGAGATCTAATAGCTCAGCAGAGAAGTCATTCACATGTCTGGTTTGATCAAAACTCATCCTTTTGTTCCCAAATTTACCAAACCGGTAGAGAATTATCTTGTTTGAGGAAGTTGCTAAAATTTTGAAATGGCCAAAGAGCTCACAGGCTCCTATGCTACAAAGTGTCCTTACAGGAAAAAACAGTGAATATTTGTTCTAGTCTTTTGGAAGAACAGTCTTCAGATTGAGACAGTTAAAGCCATGGTACTTAGTACCTATTTATTCTGGAAGCTTATCATTTAAGGCTTAGGGCAATGAGGGTGAAACCTAATCAGACATGTGCTGAATTCACTAGGGGTAAAGAAATGCTGTAGGATCATTGATTTAATTCACTGAAGTTAGAGAACTGTTTTGAAAATATGAGGGAAATCATGATTTATAATGATGGATGAGCCATTGACTTTTGTTTTTGTAGGTGAAGAGAAGCGAGCACCAAAACGTAGCTATCCTGTTGTTGAAGATGAAGAAGATGATGATTATAGAGTCAACTACTCCCCTTTAGACACTGGTACAGGTCCAATGTTGGTATGTACAGTACTTTGCGGGAAGCCATCAAACCTAATGAATGTGGGAGCTTGTCATTAGGATTGTGAGTGGCATGCATTCTATTTATTAATTGTACTGGTATGTTTCAGGCCCCTATTTCTAGGGACTTTGATAGGTTATAACAGGCTATGAATATGATGCCAGCTTTACACTAAAATTAATGTAGTTCTAAAACTGGTAATGTAATAATATGAATAATATATAAATATTGACCTATTAACTTAGACCAAACTTGAAAGATTCCATTTTGTACTTTTGTCATCGTCATTGAAAACTTCATGCAGTTCTGTTGACAATGTCTCCACTAAAACCCAGACTTTTCGTTGCACACAAGCCTTAGGATTACCCATGCTAGTACAGATATGCATGTGCTTACCGTTGATTACAAGGCAATAGGTGTTGCTTGTTGAATTGTTCTTCTGGGCAGCTCATTATGAACAACCATTTGAACATTTTCATAATGTCAAACTGATGGCTGGTTCACACTCCCTGTCAAATTAAATATTTGGTCTTTGTTTCTTAAATGATACCATCCCTAAATAACTTATGCACCTTGGGACTCAGTGTTTACATTCTATGGCGATTGAGTCTACGTCCTCTTGATTTTAATATATTTTCCACCTTAAAGACTGAAAATCTGATCAAAGCATTGCAAGACTTGGAAAATGCAGCATCAGGAGATGCAACAGTTCGGCAGAAGATTGCATCGTTGCCTCAAGAAGTGCAAGATGTTTCACTCTTGGAAAATATAGCAGGTAGCAAGTTTGCTCATTGCACCATCCACTACCAGTGGTCAATGTGTCCCTGATCTGTACTGTCCATGTATTTTTTAAATTTCCTCCATTTACTTTAATTTAGCTTCACTGTAACCAATTTCTTCTGTTTCTCACTCAGATAAAGCAGCTGCTGAAAGACTTTCGAAAATTGTTGATGAGGCTTGTTTGCTGCTTGCGGAGTATAATGGGCGGCTAGCAGCCGAGCTGGATGACCGGAGACAACTGGCACGAATGCTGACTGAATACATCAGTAGTCAGAAGGAGATTCTGGGAGAGAAAGAGAAAAAACTAGCGGTATGTATAGTTTTTTTTTTCCTGTTGTTAATTTTGAACTAAATTCATCTTTGTATGGTTATTCTTGGACTTTTGAAGTGCCGACAATTTAACAGCTATTGCTTTGCCAAAGAACTATAAAATGAAATGGTTTATTAAGATTGATATCTAAATGTATGCTAATAGTTTAGAATAGGCAAATATGGCTAAAAGTATGTTCTGGAAGCATTTTGGGAAATAGAGCCAATGTTGTGAGAATGGTGGGATATGTTTCTATTCCTGTGGAAGCCAAGCTAATAATTGTTACAAAGACCATGGAATTGCAGAGCATCTGACCAAAATCTTCCACTTCTACTTGGATATGAGGATGGTGCCAAAGAAGCAAAGGGATTGCAAATCTTGTATTTAAAAATGGGGAAGAGGGATACTACCTACAGTGTCATTAGCAATAATCTGAGGTGGCAATAGTTGAGAAACGCAATTAATTGGCATTTGAAAACACATGGCTAATTGTTGAAAGTCAGTGTGAGTTCAATAAAGCAAATAAATTTTGACTAGTAAGATTTAGTTATTTAAAGTAATTGAGACATTAACAGTGATACTACTGAAACTGTGGATAACTTCATGCAGCTTTTAACAAAATATCACGGTAGACTTGTGAAAAAAGAATTAGAGATCAAGTGACAGCAGGGATACAAAATTAGCTCAGGTTTCGATAAATGGAGTATCAATATTTTTCATACTGGAGAGAATTAAACAGCTCTGTTCCACAGGGGTTTAGTATGATATCCATTGCATCTTTTATTAATGACCTGAGCATGTGTATAGATGAGTTTGCTAATGGGACAAAACTTAGAAACACAACAAACAATGAGCACAGAAACAGACTGCAACAGACGCATGGGATGAAAGTTAATGCAGAGAAGTATGAAATGTTACATGTAAGTAGGAAGAATCAGGAGGAGTAATATGAATTAAATGATAGAAAATAGAGACATAGCTGAGGACTTCCACAAAATCTTTGAAGATGATAATATAATTTAGGTGACTTCTGTTTTTAAAGTGTATGGCATTGCTGGCTTAATTCATTGATCCAGAGGATATAAAGGAAGTTATTTATGCTGGTTTACCCTCAGCTGGAGCATTACATTTACTTTTGGACACCACACAATAGGCAGGAATACCAAAGCTTTTGAGAGTGGTGCAGAACAGATTTACAAGAATGGTAGGAAGAATAAATTATTCTAGTTCTGTTCAAAAATTGGAGAAGCAGTGGTTCTCTTCAGAACAGAAAAGCCTAGGAGGATATTTGAAGTGTTCAGAACCAGCAATGGTTTCATGGAATGCATCAGCAGAAACTTGCCAGAAGTCTACAACCACAGGGTTTAGGTTTAAAGCAAGTGGTAATGTAAGGAAGTATTTTGTAAATACATTGTTGAGATCTGAAATATATTGCTTGAAAGCTAGATGGCAGTAGAATCCATAGTAATAGTCAAAAGAAAATTGATAAATGCTTCATGAGGAAAAGAAAATCTTAGTCCTCTGCTCCTTCCCTATAAGACTGAGATAATTGGATAATACTATTAATAAGCTGTCATGCACACAGTGGGCTTGATGGTCCATGTATGTTTTGTATGATTCTGTTTATATAATTAGTCCAATATCAGATATTAGCAGTTATGAAGTATTACCAGTAGGTATGGAGTAGCAAACATTACCATAACTTTTGCAAAGATTCAAGGTTGTGTAGTTTTACTGCATTCAAAATTTAAAGTTTCTTACCTTGTAGCTTTGGTAGTGCAATTGTGACATGAAAGATTGAAAATTTTGATTAGGACTGTTTTGATAACTCCACATTAAAAATGTTGCAAATTAATTTTGCTATTTTTCACATTCATAAATGGATGTGATTATGCTATAAAAGCAGTTTAGTAAGCTAATGCTACTGACCACCCTGTCTTGACTGGCCTTGTTAATTAGCAGTCTACTTCCACAGTCTTTTATAAGTGGCTTCCCAGTCTTTCCAGTTTGAATCCTTCAGTCAGGATTCTATTCCTCCCAACAACCCTAACCGTAGTCACAAACTACATTCCTTAACTGATCATAGTACAGTACCTGACCTTGCCCAGTCTATTTTTCTTTCCCCATGGTAACCCCATCCTTCTTCAATATCAAGAGCCTAACTTACATCCAGTTGGAAGCACTGCCTCAACATAATTCAACTGAGCTCAGTCACCTCCAGAGTATCACTCCAAATAGCTTTTCTTTATATTGTGATGCTACCACTTCAGATGTTGGACTTGCAACCCCAGTTTTCAACGAACAGAAATTTTCACCAGCTGAACACTGAAAATCAAACCATAGTTTTGAGGCCTCTCTGCAAGTTTCATACCTTAGGCATTGACTCCATCTTCTCCCTGTCTGTTTACTTGGGCTAAAATGGATGATGCAAAGATTTTGCATTGTTTGATCCCATGTTAAGGTTCCAATCCTGTCTTTTGCCTGTCTCTCTCATTGCATCCTTCTGTATCTCCCCAGCCCAGCTGCAACCTCTATTCCGAAGACTTTGGCTTTGTGCATCCCACCCGATAGCTCTACAGTTGACCACCATTCCTCCTGGCAACTAGACCCTAGTTTTAGAAATTTCCCCTTCCAAATCATTTCTTCACTTGCTGCTCTGCTTCACACCTTCTTTTAAATCTTATGTTTTTAACAAAGCCTTTGGTCACCTGTTTTAATCTTTCTAGCTTTGGCTTGGCATTTATTTTCCCAGAGCTTCTGTAATATACCCTGTGGCCACTAAAGAATACTATAGAAATACAATATGTTGTTCGAGCAATAGAAATGTAGGTTGTAATATAGTCTAATGGTAGTCTATCATTCTTTTCAGGAATACAAACAGAAACTGGCTCAAGTAACGCAAGTTCGGAAAGAGCTGAAATCTCACATTCAGAATTTGCCAGACCTTTCATTGCTTCCAAATGTTACAGGTGGTTTAGCACCATTGCCCTCCGCCGGTGACCTTTTCTCTAGTGACTGAACTTGATATCCTTTTCTCAGGGGTCAAACCGCAATACCTCCACTGTGTGTGACAACTTCTTGAAGGCATGGATCTAGGATATGATGAGGCCTAAATCAGCAGGGCCAAACCTTTAAGACATCTGTGTGCAACTTGCATTAGAGCTGTAGTAACCCTAACATGATGGCTTACAGCAGTTTGAAACATGGAGGAAAATAAACACTATTCAAAGCCACTGCTGTTAACCTGTAAGTTCCATATACACATCAATTCTGCGCCTGGAGCGATGGAAACTTTTTTTCTCCAGTTAGGATGTCAAGCGACATCCTTGTGACAATGTGAACCAGATGAGCAATATAAAATGTACATGAGTCCGCAGTACAGAATATTTTGAATGTAGTTGAGTGTATTAAATATAGTGCCGGTAATCTAAAATGAGAATTGGGCAAATTGTTGGCACTGTAACAAGAGTGCTGCATTACGAGGAGCCTTTGTACTGTTCTAGATTACAAGTTCTTACTCACCTGAATGTGACAAGTTAGATATCCAGTTTTTCCAATTTGACCACTCATCTTGCTCTTTTAAGCACAACAATTTTAACTTTTTTTTAAAATGTCCCTCCAAAAGTAAGGGAAATCTAACTTTAAAAATGCATGATCTTTAACTTGGAGTAATCTTTCATTAATGGTGCCCATTGGGTCTGAGAGTAGAAAAGGTTTCCCTACTGTAGTAATTGATAGTTAGCTGCAGCATATTCTTGTATGCTGGTCCTGCGAGTTTGCATTGGGAGTGTAGAGCCAATTCATCCTTGATTTAAAAATAGGCATATCCAAATATTTAAACCATGTTCATATTGAAGGCTGACTTACGGCCAGCATATATCATTATTTTCCAGTTGGTGCTTGGAATATGTCCAACGATACTGCTTTGCTGTCAGTAGAAGAAAGAGGTGCTCTTCTGTTACCGTTTTGAGTTTCAAGTGTCTTATTTAGGTCCATGACAACTGAGTTTGGTTTTGTACTGTGGGCTCAATTCCAACTCTCCTTCCCCTTATTAAGGACTAATTGAGAAACAACCTGCAACATTTAGACTTGTTTTGCTTGTGTTAAATTGTTTCAGTTATTTGAGAACGGAGCAAAATCAACGATTAGGTTGCTTTGTTTAAAGAAAAATTCTTGTACGTTCAATTTTTTTCAGAAGTGACAAACTAAAACATGATTTTTACCTTGTGCCGAGGGTACTTCACTTCCAAAAATATTCCTCAGTTCAAGCTTGAACATTTTTGTTTAAAGATTTATATTTGTATTATTTGACAGCTGTGGGACTCTAAGACCTTAATATGGAAAAGTATTGCAATTTGTTCATGGAAAGAAGTTAGAAGAAACCAATTTGGTGAAAAGCAAATGACAAGCATGCTGAAGAATTTTCTTTATTTAAAAAAGCTGGAGTGGGAAAGCCCTTTTGGATCCTTGCAAATATGTGAACTATTAAGTGAATTGAACTGGTTAACAGCTTTCATATTTAGTGTTTTTATTTGCTTTCAATGGATTTAATTCCAATAAGTAGCTGGTTAGGGATTTTTTTTTAAAACAAGAAGTATTCAGTCAGCCTGACCACACACTTAAACTGTCTTGGCCTTATCAATATACATTTCTCTTTGACTTTTTTGTTTATTTGTGTGAACAAATGACAATTTTAAAATAGGTTCAGCTACAAAGAAAGAGTTGTCTGTTGATCTGTTAGAAATTTTATAAAGTTGTTGCCACACAAGACAGTCGATCTCTTGACTTGCAACCGCTAAGGCCAAAATTACTACCCCAGACTGGTGAGCTTCACTTTTTGTTACCTTTTATATGGGTTACGAAGAGAAATTATCTGACAGGCACTTCTTTCTGTGCTACTTGAGCGACGTTAATAGTAGTTCAAATAAATTACTTGGAAATGTCTCATGCAGGGGATTTCCAGCTACATACAATGATGAGAAATGTAAACCTTAAGTTCATCTGCAGTGATTCAGGGATGATGAAACAAGCTTTCTAAAGTTCTAAATCAGCCTTTACTTTGTTTACACCTGCCAGTGGCGTGCAAATGGGAAATACAGTTTATCTTAATGTGATATCTACATTGGGCCTCAGGCTTTTTTTGATGAAAAATGATTCATTCTTTTGAGCTGGTCACACATTTGAGGTTCTCTAAATTTATAGGATTTATCCTCTTAACTGAAAATTAAGAAGCCTTTCTGGGATAAGATATCCACCACTGTAGTCTTAAGTTTATTAATAGCATATCATTCAAAAGATCATTATTTCCTATACACAATCAAATTATTACCATTTGTCCTATTTTGTAGGAGCTAATGTTTCTTTTAAAGTCAGCATTGTAAGCATACTACCCTAATTTGGCAGCCATTCTATCCAAACAACTGCTTGGTAGTTTTGAGGGGAAAGCCAACCTTAATATAAATGGGAAGATTGACAGTGGTGGTATTTGTGTTAGGTATTCTGGCCAAACTATGTCATTACCATATTTTCAATATTGACCAAATGTAGTAATTTTGCAAAAGGCCAGACATCCATTGTAAATAAGTTAAGAGATTTGTTGATTTCCCACTAGTTGCACAGTGTTCTCAGGGGAATTGGAAAGCTAGGCATCTTTTTGTCTCAAAGCAATTGCGCTTTGTGCAGTTTGCTTAATCTGCAACTTTCATGATCACCCAGAAACGTCACTGATACAGGTCATTCTAGGTCATGGTACTTAATGTGGATTTCCCTTTTAGGACTGGCATATGAGACTACATAGGCCACTTAAGTGCAATTTAGTTTTGGCTTGTAATGTAGCACCCTTCAGAATATGCCTTAAGTCAATTCCATGCATAATTTTCAAATGTCTCCCAAACATGAGTATTTCAGGAAACATTACTTCTATTTTTTTGTGAAATTTGTCTGCCTGCAAATGTATAGAAATCTTTGAATGTATTTGTAAGAAGCTGAATAAAAATAGTAATATTGAACACAAGTAAAATTACTCAGTGAATGTGTAATAAGTTAGTGTTGGAATACAAAATAAAAAGATTGAATTGGACGTATTGATCAAATTCTGACACACCCTTATTTTAATGTTTACATATTGAGAGTTAATCAAGTTATGCTAACGATATCAGAGATAATGGGAACTGCAGATGCTGGAGATTCCAAGATAATAAAATGTGAGGCTGAATGAACACAGCAGGCCAAGCAGCATCTCAGGAGCACATATGCTAACGATATATTTGTTTTGTTTAAATGTTTGGTTCATGTATGATAAGAAAGGAAGAATGAAATGGGGTGGAAGTACTTCAGTTATCAAAAACAAATAACTGGTCGAATTCAACAGATAACTGTTTGGGAAATCTTAAATGAACAGACCTGAAGATTCCAACTGAAATTAATTACTTTGAAGTGTAATGGAACAGAGACTTAAAAACTTTGAGTAAAAGCACAGAGTTTAAAAATTATAACTGAGTTGCATCAGGAGAGACTAGTACATTTCAGTCCTTGTTCAGGTTTTCTGCAACAGAGGAGGACTGTTCAGGAATCCAGTTCTGCAGCTCCTAAATAAAATACAAATGTGATAGAACCTGTTTCGGATGTCAGTAGTTTGACAATCTTGGCCTTTTGTTTAAAGCCAAGTTTTTATTTTCATATTGTACTTGAGATTTTGGTGATAATGTTTCTACTCCTAGATAAAGTACTCATGACCCAATCAAACTTATAAAGTAGGCTATGAAATTGTAATCCGCAGAGGTTTGTGTATATATAGCATTCTATCTTTTAACTTTTGTCAGAAACATTATAATTGGATGACCTGTTTCAGTTTTAATTAATATGCACCCTGCAACTGAGTCTGAAAGTTCTCATAGATTTTATGACTATGTACCAGTATTTTGACACTGTGAAACAAAAAAACCATCTGGCACTAGGATTGTCTTTAAACATGAGCAAAATATTCCTGATATAAATGTTACAGGCGTCAAATCCTAGCCACAAATGTAGCAAAATTTGTTAAAGTCAAATCAGCTAATACATTTTAAAGACCATTTGTAAGAAATCAAAATTAGGCAAAGGAGCTATTATTGTTGTTGAAGTGTTGTAAATAAATAGATTTTTCCAATCAATGTTTTTATATTCACTTTTTTACATGTTGCTTTTTTTTTGATTTGATATAAATGGTTATAAACAGATGAATTCTGAACTAATTGTAGTGATTAGGCTGGCACAATGGTTAGCTCTACTGCTTTACAGTGCCAGGTATCTGCTTCCAGCCTTGGGTGACTGTGTCTGTGTGGAGTTTACATTTCCTCCCCATGTGTGCATCTCTGGGTGCTCCAATTTCCTTCTACAACCCAAAAATGTGCAGTTTAGGTGGATTAGCCATGCTAATCTGTAGTGTCCAGGCATGTGCAAGCAAGCTAGATCAACAATAGTAACAATGGGGTTACAGGGATAGGGTTGGGTGGCATTCTGTTTAGAGGGTTGGTGCAAACTCAGTTGGCCGAATGACCTCTATCTGCCCTGTAGGAATTCTATGATTCAAATTGATATTTTTAATCTGTTTTAAATAACCCCACATTTTTGTGCCTACTCATCCCTTTTTGAAGCTCTTTGGTGATCATTTGAGAACTTAAACATGACCATTAATATCTACCTAATTTTGGAAAATATTTGAAATATCAATGATGATCAAGTGTTAAACTTCAATTAATTCACACTTGTTACCAGAAAACATGTTAAATAAAATCTTCAAAGTTTGTTGGGCTCTAACATCTGGCAACAGTAACATCCTTTTCCTATTAACTGCTCTGTTTGTAATTGTAAAATATTTTAAGATACGATTTGTTACTTTTTGTATAGTTAAAAAGTCCCTGGAGTTCCACTATTTCGATAAAAATCTTAATTTTAAAGTAATTTTTGGAGATGAAAGTAACACAGCTAATGTAATACTTTAACATATTCAGGACATGAGACAATGATTAGCCAAAGTTGTATCAGAGAATATAAGGTTTTAGATGAATGAGGGGTAATTTCATGGAAACCTATAAAACTCTTAACAGACTAGACAGCGAAAACATGGGAAGAATATTCCTGATGAGGGAGTCCAGACCAGGACACACTATCTGAGGAAATGGGGTAGGCCTTTTAGGACTGAAATGAGAAACTTCTTAAGCCTGTGGAATTTTCTACTGCAGAAAGCAGTTGAGGCTATAAGATTGGATGTTTTCTAGAAGGAGAGATTTATATTTCACAGGACTGAAGGGATCAAAGGATATGGAGAATTCAAGATACACAGCCTTAGTTAAACTACCTGAAGAGTTGTTGGACATTTTCAGTGCCTCTGTGAAGACTACAGGGAACTGCAAGCCATTTCTGTCAAACCAATTCGCAAGTGTTGAAGACATGCATTCTGTAGCAAATTAAATGTATTGCTAAATAAACGATAATTGATCAATGAGGTTTGTGAGCCATATCTTCTTGTAGAAGGATCTAGTTACATGTGAGGGAACTGCAATGTGAAACAAATCCAAGAAAAGTTTTGAATAGCTCAGGCTGGGGGTGGAAATGAGGATTTCTAAATGCATGAAAGCTATGGCATGAGGAATCTGCGATGAATGTAACAACTGTAACTAAGGCTGTAGTGGGATGAGTGAGGAATTCAAAGGAAAGATATTTCTTGAACAATTTCTCTGATTTGTGGAAATGTATTAGCGGAGCCATGAAGAAATTGAATATTGAAGTGGCTGAGTTGCATGAAATGAAGTTTGGGCAGCATAGGTATATAAGACACGGGTGATTTTTGACACTGAAGAAAATGGTTTTGGAAATGAACTACGGGTGCTGCAAACTTGAGAAATTAAACTTCAATTGTGAAGGGTAATAAATATTTTCAGTTGACATGTTAATCAATCCAAATATGGCCTTTAAATTCAACTTGCACTTGGTTTTCTAGCCTTGAGGATATCAAATACTTTACTATAATTTGAGTCACTGATTTCAATAATAAAGACAACCTTTTTGAAGCAACTGTCAATTTTGGCTTCCATATTAATAATTGTGTTTGCTTGATCTTCAGTTATACTTTATGCTATGGAGTTCAATTTAGCAAAGTTTAAAACACTTAATTTGAGAGTGTGCTGATCTGGGGCAGAAGAATTGTTTTTAATGGTCTTTTTGTCATCCTGTCTCATGTTCAGTGCTGACAGCTGACATTGTGCAACAATCTGGCTCGAAACACATTACCACATTTTTTCACTTGAAGGTCATTGCATAGTATCCATGGAGTAACTAAAAGTGACTTGTAGTAAGAGAGAGTTTAATTAATTTCTCAAGATGACTGCATGCTCATCCAATCCAACCATCTGTTAAAATTGAAAGGGCCAGTTATTGCGTAATGGATGAAGTACAAGTGTTGCAGATACATCTTATGTCTCTGTGTCCAGAACTAAGAGGTCATCTGCATCCCTTGATAATGGAGAGTTTTTTTTAACCACATTGCTCTTCCCACTTAGGATGTGACTTGACAGACTATTTGTTTAAGTGGAAAAAGAATGCATTTGCAGAGAAACCTTTGGGAATCACAATGGTTGATCGTAAAGGGACCTTGTATCGTCAAATAATTGGATCTGTTTTGCAGGCAGATTTTGTTTGAAAGAACCTTTATTAAATTTGCAACTAGTAAGCTAGTGAGAAGGTTACTAAGCAATAGTTTGCTTCAAGGATATGGCTTTTATCCAGAAAATCTTTGATATGTCTGCCAGACTTGCCTGGGCTAGATGATAGTACTAGATATATGTCATTGATTATAGCACTAAGTTACTTTTACCTCTTCAGCATTTCTATATGTCATCCTTCTCCATGTCTCATTTGAAGTAAATGTTTGGGCAACATGGTGATTTATATTAGAGACTATTTTGGGATTATAGAGAGGAACCCCATTTTAGGAATTCAAAGAAAAAAAATTCTTGAACAGCTTCTCTGAATCGTTTTAATTTGAATCGTGACAAGGGCTTTATCATACTCTAATGTATATTGCAATTCCTGGCTATGGTCATCAGGCACCGTTGTCTTGCTATCCTGTTAGTTAATAGTTCAATCTCATGAACCTTTCTGCATTACACTGTTGACATTTTCACTCACTTTCCCAGTATAAACAAATTCCCATTAGCCTCCAGAGCTGCGCCTTGTTATTTTAAAATAAATCACCGTGCCCACAGAAATGCTTAACATTAATTATTAAACCCTCCCAGAGGCTCGCAAGCACACAACCAAAACCCACTTGGCTAAATTTAAAAAATCCCAGATCAAAATTAATATTAAGGTGTGTGTGTATATGTATATATTAGTCCTACAAATGGAAATCTTTACCCTGTCAAGATCACTCAGAATTTTGTACGTTTCAATCAACTTGCCTGTAACATATCCAGCTCAAATGCCTACAGGCTTATTTGCACACCATCCTGACTTCTCACTATAACAGTGATAATGGGAACTGCAGATGCTGGAGAATTCCAAGATAATAAAATGTGAGGCTGGATGAACACAGCAGGCCCAGCAGCATCTCAGGAGCACAAAAGCTGACGTTTCGGGCCCGGACCCTTCTTCAGAGAGGGGGATGGGGTGAGGGTTCTGGAATAAATAGGGAGAGAGGGGGAGGCGGACCGAAGATGGAGAGAAAAGAAGATAGGTGGAGAGGAGAGTATAGGTGGGGAGGTAGGGAGGGGATAGGTTAGTCTAGGGAAGACAGACAGGACGAGGAGGTGGGATGAGGTTAGTAGGTAGGAGATGGAGGTGCGGCTTGGGGTGGGAGGAAGGGATGGGTGAGAGGAAGAACAGGTTAGGGAGGCAGAGACAGGTTGGACTGGTTTTGGAATGCAGTGGGTGGAGGGGAAGAGCTGGGCTGGTTGTTCGTCCCCTCTCCCCACTGCACCACCCTCCCTAACCTGTTCTTCCTCTCACCCATCCCTTCCTCCCACCACAAGCTGCACCTCCATCTCCTACCTACTAACCTCATCCCACCTCCTCGTCCTGTCTGTCTTCCCTAGACTAACCTATCCCCTCCCTACCTCCCCACCTATACTCTCCTCTCCACCTATCTTCTTTTCTCTCCATCTTCGGTCCGCCTCCCCCTCTTTCCCTATTTATTCCAGAACCCTCACCCCATCCCCCTCTCTGATGAAGGGTCTAGGCCTGAAACGTCAGCTTTTGTGCTCCTGAGATGCTGCTGGGCCTGCTGTGTTCATCCAGCCTCACATTTTATTGTCTTGGATTCTCACTATAACAGCCTTCTTTCTTGATGACTGGGTCAATATCCTGGAATTTCCTTTCCCCTAGCACAGTAGTGTACGTACACTGGATTGACTGCAGTAGTTTAAGACTATGGTTCACTGTCTGTTTTCTCAAGGGATGGCTAGCAAATGCCTGCCCTGCTGCTTGTCACATGTATCTTTTTTCCTCCCTTTTTTTCATTGAAGTAACATTGGAAGGGCAGATATTCTTGGGATGTGGTAGGTGGATGGGTAGTGGAAATAATCGATCAAGACAAGTAAAATTCTAAAAAGCTCAAATAGTCAGTTATGACCAAATGTGTCCATTTCAGGTCGATGTTTGGCAGTGTCCTTTCTGGATTTAGAATTCCTCGTAATTTCAATTATTCATGCTGAGCATGATCTCAGACAATGTACCTTACAATGGGGAGAAAGGAGAGCCACTTGAGCCTGGAAATTAAGCCATGTGTTACAGACTGAGAGTACAACACAGGACACAACATGAGCATTCAGTAAAGAGACAATGTAACACAGCATTGTTTCTTCCACAGTAAAGAAAATGTCCGTAACTTATGGAGTTAAAAAAACAGAAGCAAACCTTCCAGTCCAACCAGTCCCATAATCCTAAATCAAACAAGTTCTACCTGCCAGTGCATGGCACGTATCCCTCCAAACATTTCTTATTCATGTATTTCTCAAAATGTCTACTAAACTTATAACTGCACCTGCATCCACTACTTTATCTGGAAGTTAATTCTGCATGTGAGCCACTGTAACAAGAAATGCCCCTCTTGTCCTTTTTAAAATGGTTATTTAAATCTTAGTGCATCCCTCTAGCCACTAAACACTACCAACCATAAAGTGTGTCAGTATGTTTAGCTCTGTTATTTGTTGAGGCTAATTTACTATGTCAAATAAAAAACAAGAATTGTTGGAAAAGCTCAGCAGGTCTGGCAGCTTCTGTGGATAGAAACCAGAGTTAATGTTTTGGGTTCAGTGACCCTTCCTCAAAACAATGTGAAGTATTTACAAACAAATTTTAATTTTGAATAGTACCTGTGCCTGTTTTGTGCTCCCAATAAATCAGATGTTAATGACAGTGGAGCTGGACAGAAAAGTTGCAGCTGTGATTCAGAACCTCCCGGGGAGGCACTTTTATATTCCACACCATACCTGTTGCACTGTTAACTGATAAACAAGGAACAATATAGTAGGCCCTTCGGCCCACCAAGACAGCCAACACATGATGCCTTCCTGAACTAAAAACCTTGTGCTTCTATGTTTTTATGTGCTTTTATATTCGTGCATTCCATGCCTATTCCTATATCTGTTAAGCTACTTCTTAAATGTTGTTGCATCTGTCTCCACCACCTGCCCTTGCAGTACATTTCAGGTACTCAGTACATTCTGTGTGGGAAAAAAAACTTGCATCTTACATCTCCTTTGAACTTACCCCTTTTTATGTCAAATCCATGTGCCTACTAATTGACATTTCTTCTGAGAAAAAGACTGACCATCCATTCCACCTATGCCTCTCATAATTTTGTGAACTTTTTTCAGTCACCCCTCCATTGACATCCGAGTTTGTCTAATCTCTCCTTGTAGCTAATACCTTCCAAACCAGGCAGCATCCTGGTAAACTGTTTCTGTACCCTCTCCAAATTCTCCACATCCTTCTAATACTGTGGTATCCAGAACTACACACAATATTTCAATGTGACCTTACTAAAGATCTATGTAGCCACTGGCTATCACCACTGGAAAGTTTCACTTGTGCAAATGCATGTTTCTCCTGAACTGTGCCAGGATTTTAAAATGTTAATCACATGGGCATAAGAAAAAGAAACAAAATCTTCCAATCAGACCATCTGGAAGGGCATGTCGATGGCAATTTCCCATCACTGGTGCCTGCAACTGCCTCCCTACCTGCTCTGGGAACATCCATAAATTCGTAATAGAAAAACCAAAGAACTTTGTGTGCTGGCAATCTGAAATTGATGGAAAAACTCAACAGGTCCATCAGCATTCTGAATTATTACCACAGATTTAAAATACAGGAACCTTTTCACAATTGGCATAGTAGAAACCCCTATAGTATGGAAGCAGGCCATTCAGCCCACTGAGTCCACAATGACTCACCCCATTCCTACACCTCCCATGGCCAATCCACCCAATCTACACATCCCCGGATCCTGGGAGGAAACCCACACAATGAGAATGTGCAATAGAATCCATACAGGCAATCACCTGCGGGTGGAATCAAATCAGAGCCACTGCTGCTGTGAGGCATCAATGCCAACCGCTAGCCAGTTGTGTTAAGCTAAAAGGACAAATTTCACCAATAAGCTTAAACCTCCTTTAAAAATACATTATTAGGAGGTTGTCTTGACAATGATTTAAGAAAATATTTCTGCAGCTCCTTTACAATATTGAAATGCCCCAAGGTGCTCCATAGGAGAGTTAACCCGTGGAGAAACAGTCAGAGTTAATGTCTAAGGTCTAGTAACCCTTTTTCAGAACTGATTGTAGCTAGGAAAAGATTGACATAAATGCTGAAGATGGGGTGCATGGAGGGGGGGAGGCGTAAACAATGGATGGAGATAGAACCCACAGAGAGGGAAAAACAGCTGGGTCGGCAAATGGGTAAATGTCAGCCTGGGAGAATAAATATCTGCTAATGGGGATCTTAGTGGTTGACAATGGGTGTTTGTTGTGGCAGTCCATGTGTGAGGGTTGAAGAAAGGACATGTGCAAGGTGCTCAGACCCTAAGCTTGTTGAACACATTTGCGAATGTAATGTTGTTGTTTATCTCAAGAGGGTTGGAATATAAAAGCAGCGATGTGCTTCTGAGGCTTTATAAAGCTCTAGTTAGGCCCCATTTAGAATACTGTGTCCAGTTTTGGACCCCACACCTCAGGAAGGACATACTAGCCCTGGAGCGTGTCCAGTGGAGATTCACATGGATGATCCCTGGAATGGTAGGTTTAACGTATGATGAATGGCTAAGGATCCTGGGATTCTACTCAATAGAGTTTAGAAGGTTAAGGGGAGATCTAATAGAAACTTACAAGATAATGTATGGTTTAGAAGGGGTGGACGCTAGGAAGTTGTTTCTGTTAGGCGGGGAGACTAGGACCCGTGGGCACAGCCTTAAAATTAGAGGTCGTAAATTTAAAACTGAAATGAGACGACATTTCTTCAGCCAGAGCGTGGTGGGCTTGTGGAATTCATTGCGATGGAGTGTAGTGGAGGCCGGGACGTTGGATGCCTTCAAGGCAGAGATTGACAAATTCTTGATCTCAGAAGGAATCAAGGGTTACGGGGAGAGTGCAGGGAAGTGGAGTTGAAATGCCCATCAGCCATGTTTTAAATGGCAGAGTGGACTTGATGGGCCGAATGGCCTTACTTCCACTCCTATATCTTATGGTCTAACTCAGTTTGAAGCCTAAAAGACTGAAGTGTTCCCAAGCAGAAAATGAGGTGTCGTTCTTCCAGCTTGAGCATCACTTTGCTGGAGCATTGCAGCAAACCTGAGACAGAGATATTGGCCAGGGAACAGGGTGGTCTTTTGAAATGGCAGGCAACCAGAAGCTCAGGGTCATTTCTGCAGAAAGAACATAAGTCTGCTGCAAATTGGTCGCTCAGTCTGTGTTTCCTGTCCCCAAAGTATTTGAGAGCGCATTGTAAGCAGTGAATACAGTAGACTGATTGAGTGAAGGGCAGGTAAATTTACGCTTCAACTGGAAGGTGTGTCTGGGTTCGTGGATAGTGAGGAACGAGGAAGTAAGTGGGCACAACTGTTATGTGTTCTTTGATTGCAGGGGCATGTGCCATGGGGTGTGGGAATTTATTGGGCGTGAAGGAGTAGTCCAGTGTGCCTCGGAGGGAGCGGTCCCTGCAGAAGGCTGACGAAAGGGGAAGGAATATGTGTTTGGTGATTGTAGTCTGTTGGAGGTAACGGAAATTGTGGCTAATGATCCTTTGGATGAGGGTGCTGGTGGGATGGTAGCTGAGGACAAGGGCCAAAGCTCAAGAGATGGGTCATAACAGTTTGAGCATCCTGTCAACTTACAGTGCTGGGGAATCCTCAGCTCAGGAAGAAGTTAAAGGAGAAGTTGTTCAGAGTGAGGACGAAATCAGCCAGGCGAAAGAGGGGGCGGGGAATGGTGAATGTTCATTGGAGGAGGAAGTGGAGAGCTTTGAGACCATCCTGATGAGGGATGGATGTGTAAAGGAATTGCATGCCCACGAAAAAGAGGACATGGCTGGGGCCAGTGAACTGGAAATTCTGAAAATGACGAGGTGTCAGGATCACAGATGTAAGTGGAAAAGGTCTGGACAAGGGGAGGAAAAGTTGAGTTGAGGTCAAAAGAGATGAGTTCTGTGGAGCAGGAACGGGCAGAAACAATGGATTTGCCTGGGCAGCCCAGTTTGTGGATTTTGGGAAGGAGGTAGAAGGAGGCCAAGTGGGGCTAGAAGACTACGAGGGTATTCCTCATGCAGATGGCCTCAAGGCCCTCCGCTTCTTCCTGTCCCGCAGGCCCACCAGTCCCCCTCCACCAACACCCTCATCCGCCTAGCCGAACTCGTCCTCACCCTCAACAACTTCTCTTTCGATTCCTCCCACTTCATACAGACAAAGGGGGTGGCCATGGGCACCCGCATGGGCCCAAGCTATGCCTGTCTCTTTATAGGTTACGTGGAACAGTCCCTCTTCCGCACCTACACAGGCCCCAAACCCGACCTCTTCCTCCGTTATATTGATGCCACCTCTTGCACCCCAGAGGAGCTCGAACAGTTCTTCCACTTCACCAACACCTTCCACCCCAACCTCAAGTTTACCTGGGCCATCTCCAACACATGCCTCACATTCCTGGACCTCTCAGTCTCCATCTCAGGTAACCAGCTAGAAACTGATGTCCATTTCAAGCCCACCGACTCCCACAGCTACCTAGAATACACCTCCTCCCACCCACCCTCCTGCAAAAATTCCATCCCCTATTCCCAATTCCTCCGCCTCCGCCGCATCTGCTCCCACGATGAGGCATTCCACTCCCGCACATCCCAGATGTCCAAGTTCTTCAAGGACCGCAACTTTCCCCCCACAGTGGTCGAGAACGCCCTTGACCGCGTCTCCCGCATTTCCCGCAACACATCCCTCACACCCCGCCCCCGCCACAACCGCCCAAAGAGGATCCCCCTCGTTCTCACACACCACTCCACCAACCTCCGGATACAATGCATCATCCTCCGACACTTCCGCCATCTACAATCCAACCCCACCACCCAAGACATTTTTCCACCCCACCCTTGTCTGCTTTCCGGAGAGACCACTCTCTCTGTGACTCCCTTGTCTGCTCCACATTCCCCTCCAACCCCACCACACCCGGCACCTTCCCCTGCAACCGCAGGAAGTTACACTTGCCCCCACACCTCCTCCCTCACCCCCATCCCAGGCCCCAAGATGACTTTCCATATTAAGCAGATGTTCACCTGCACATCTGCCAATGTAGTATATTGTATCCACTATACCCAGTGTGGCTTCCTCTACATTGGGGAAACCAAGCAGAGGCTTGGAGACCGCTTTGCAGAACACCTCCACTTGGTTCACAATAAACAACTGCATCTCCCAGACGTGAACCATTTTAACTCCCCCTCCCATTCCTCAGACGACATGTCCATCATGGGCGTCCTGCAGTGCCACAATGATGCCACCCGAAGGTTGCAGGAACAGCAACTCATATTCCGCTCGGGAACCCTGCAGCCCAATGGTATCAATGTGGACTTCACCAGCTTCAAAATCTCCCCTTCCCCCACCGCATCCCAAAACCAGCCCAGTTCGTCCCCTCCCCCCACTGCATCCCAAAACCAGCCCAGTCTGTCTCCACTTCCCTAACCTGTTCTTCCTCTCACCCATCCCTTCCTCCCACCTCAAGCCTCACCTCCATTTCTTATGTACTAACCTCATCCCACCTCCTTGACCGTCTTCCCTGGACTGACCTATCCCCTCCCTGCCTCCCCACCTATACTCTCCTCTCCACCTGTCTTCTTTTCTCCCCATCTTCGGTCCGCCTCCCCCTCTCTCCCTATTTATTCCAGAACCCTTTCCCCATCCCCCTCTCTGATGAAGGGTCTAGGCCGAAACGTCAGCTTTTGTGCTCCTGAGATGTTGCTTGGCCTGCTGTGTTCATCCAGCTCCACACTTTGTTGTCTTGGATTCTCCAGCATCTGCAGTTCCCATTATCTCTATCACGGATGAAATGAGATGTTTTTCTCTCTCTCTGGGATCCATCTCCACCTATCATTCTTCCCCACAACCCCCATCACACCTGTTCTCTTGCACATATACCAGCCTTTTCCTGCCTACCATCAGTTATGAAGAGTGGTCACCGGATCCAAACCGATGACCCTCCTTTCTCTCCAGAGATGCTGCCCATCCTGTTGACTTTTTTCCAGCAATTTCTGATTTTGAATTCATAGACATTTAAATTAGTTCAACATGAGTTTCCCTTCACATACCTGTGTTGCTTAAATCTGACTACTTCACATCTGTTCAAATGCTCAATAATTCTATTCTAATGGCTTATTATGGTCACTTCCTAATTTCTATAGTTATATACATAATATCTCTTTTCCACCCTTCATAAATAATGAAGCAATATTTCATCTCGTCACCTATCTCTTAAAAGATTAAGATAGCAGGGATATTGCAGAACAGCCCTGGTATTTACCCTGTGGCAAGGTGGGGGTGGGAGTATATAAGGGTAGATTGAGTGTTTCAAGTCTGAACACAAATCTTAATTGAGACTGGCATGCATTCAATGGCAAATTCAAGCGAATATTAGCTTACCTTTGTTTACAAGTCCTAAAGGTTTTTTTTTCCCCCTGGCTTGTTGTCTCATCCCATAATGATGGGATAAAGAGCTGATTCTAACTGCCATGTCCAACATGTTGGAGTTCAAACAATAATTCTATTTAGTCCTAGTTATGGTTGTCATCAATTCACAGAATCATTACAGCACGGAAGGCTGTTGAGCCCGTCATGTCTATTTGGGCACTCAGTAGGGAAGATTTTACCAACTGTTAGTCATCCATCTTCTCCCCAGCACCCATTTGTTCTTCCTTTTCAGATAACAGTCCAATTCGTTCTGAAATGTTTCAATTGAACCGGGCTCACCACAATCTGATTGCACAATCCAGGTGGTAACCTCTCTCTGCATGTAAAGTTTTCCATCATGTTGCTGTTGCTTCTTTTGCCAATTACCTTAAAGCTTCAGGTCTGAAGAAGGATCGTGCAACTTGAAATGCGAATCCTCTCCACAGATGCTGCCAGACCTGCTGAGTTTCTCGAGCATTCTGTGTTTGTTATCATAAATCTGTGCTCTCTGGTTCTCAATACTTTCACTGCTGTGAATGTTTTTTTCTCTGTGTTTTCTGTCAAGAACTCTCATGATTTTGAATACCTCTATCAAATCTAATTAGACCACTCGCAGAAAGGCTAAAGTCGTACTCATCAAAACTTCACCTGATGAAGGAGCAACGCTTCGAAAGCTTGTGATTTCAAATAAACGGATTATAACCTGGTCACATGTGACTTCTGACTTTGCCCACCCCAATCTAACACCATCACCTCCACATCAGTGTTCTCTTGGCCATCTTTCACTTGTGTCAATGAATACATGTTGTATCCAAAACGAGGAAATAAGCAATCGATTACTTTAAGTTCAAGCCGAAGGTTTCTATAAACATCTCTCTCTCTCCAAATATCCCGGATTTGTCTATTCTCCTGTTTCTTACAGTTCACAGGGAATTTATCATAAACACATTTGCTGAGTATTGCCAGGCGGCTAGAAGCATTTTTGCACATAATCTCATGAAAGATATATCAGTCCCAACGGTATTGAGATTGACCCCATGATATTGAAAATAACTGAAGCTGACAAAACAGGATGTGGCAGACTAATGCCTGATGATGTGATTTTGTCTCCAACAGTTGTTTTACTGGCTACAGAAATGCAGCTGGTATCTCCCATGGCATGGGAAACTGGGCATGGCTATCATTGTTCAGGAAAGTTCTGAGGAAAGGTCACTGAGCCCGAAACATTCACTCCGACTTCTCTCCACAGGTGCTGCCGGACCTTCTGAGGTGTTCCAGTGATTTCTGTTTTTGCTTCTGATTTACAGCATTCATAGTTCTTTTGTTTTTTGTTTGCCGATAGCATGTTCTTGAAGGAACCAGCAGCTAACTATTGTATACAAGCACTGCATTCCTCAGATGTTTGCTTCAGAAAGGCTTGTTTGTGAGTTGAGATTGAGCCTATCAATAGCAGGTGTGGGAGTGAAAAAGCCTGTGATTGGAGGAGCTGTGGAGAAGGAGTGGAAGTGTATGGGTTTGAGCAGTACAAGCTCTGGTCTGTCACCTTCCCAGCAACAATGATCTTATGTAATAAACGCTCAAGAATGAGGGTCCTGCTAGAGACAAGCTGCTTGGAGGTTTAATATAATATTCAACAATCTTTCCAGGAGCTGAACCATAACAAGAGGCATCAACAGACTGGAACAGCCCACGGTAATTTTTAACAGTTTGCCTCGTTTGAGCCTTGAGCCTTCTCAGCTTCAACCTCAACCTTGGATTCCGCCTTGAAACTTTCTATACTGCACCCCTCCCCCCAACTCAATTACCACCAGACTGGAATTGTTCCCATAGACCTTCAGCTGTGTCCTCCTGCTACAAAATCCCCACTCCTACCCACCAGCCAGGCAGTCAAATTGGACAGGGAATTTATGATTTTCTATAGAGCTCGCTTATAGCATTCTTGACTCCCAGTAAAAATTGAGACCAATATCCTTGTACTAAAAGTTAATCATTTCTCAGCAATCCCCATTTCAACAAAAAGTGTGCAAGCTTTGCATAAGAACAGGATGAAATTTGAACATATTGCTAATAATTAGGAACATGCATCTAATCCTTCCTGCACACAGCCAACTCAATGATATGTCAATTCAGGAGTTTTCAGAATAGATACAGAAATGATGGTTGTAAAAAGTACATTTGATATCTGACCTGAATAAAAGGGATATTGAATTATTTAGCAGATTGATAGAAGAAACACTATCTAATGCCCCAAAGAGTTCCAGTACGTGAAATACTTCTATTACTACTTCTATTACTACAGTAATACTACTGACTACAGTGCAGTCATTGTTGTAAGGTGGGAAATGCAATAACATAGCAAGGTCCCAGAGACAGCATTGAGTTAAGTGTCCTGAGTGAGTGAATGAATGAGACTTTGTGTATTTGTGTGCATCTGAGTTGTATGTTTGTGTGAGGTGTAGTTGGAGGTTGAGAAGTTGAATCGCAAAGTCCATACTTTGTTCCTCACTAATAAATCTTACATTTGCCACTCCTAAATTCTGATGTTATGTTATATTGGCTCTGTAAATTGTCATCACTTTTGAGGTTTGACCATTATTTAATTATTTTTGTCATTGTGCTTTTTTTTGATCCTGCAATAACATTGGGAAGATGATGAAAGGAGTGATCTAATTGAAGCCTTCAAGATATTAATAGGAAAAGACAGGGTTGATAAACTATTTTCATTGGTTGGAGATAAGTATGAGAATTAGTGCCAGACTGTTCAGGAGCGATGTTAGGAAGCACTTCTACACACAAAGTGGGGTAAAGGTTTCGAACTCTCTTCCCCAAATGGCAGTTGGTGCTAGATCAGTTGTTAATTTTAAATTTGAGATGGATTTTTTTTTTGTTAAGCAAAGGTATTAAGGGATATGGGCCAAAAGCAGGTCTATGGAGTTCGGCCACTGATTAGCTACGATTTCATTGAATGGTTGAACAGGCTCGAGAGGCTGAATGAACTATTCCTGTTCCTATATTTCTAATCAAAGCACCATACATTTTGCATTCAATGTCATTTTTTGTTAAACTTACGTGTATTAAACCGGAATGTAACGTCACATGATTAGCCAGGCAGGAGAAACTTTGTAAAGATATTTTGGACAGCTATCATACGTTGCTCCCATGTTTTTGTATACTTCTTTGTGGAGTTTCAACATTTATTTAAAAATATATGAATAAATGAATAATTTTGGGATTAGGTGTACAGTTGACCACTTCTATAAAGTGGCATGTAACTTTAATATAACAAAGTTCCTAGTGTACTAAGGTATTCCAATCTAGATATCAGTAAAGCATGGATAATCATACAAGAAGATATATTAACTTGGGAGAAATTACATAAATGTGAAACATGAGAATTAAATTGATCACCAGCTTGGTAATTTGTGTTGTCAGCACTCACTTTGAACAGAAATACTGAAAGGAAAGAAACTTGAAATTGGCTGAACAAAACCAAAGAATTCTGAATCATTTTATTTGTTTGCAATTAGCTCTTTAAAAAAACCACAGATGTGAGACTCAGTCCAATAAGCTACCCCATGCCAAGTAGTTGAAAGTTTTGCTTTGGATAGAGAGTACATGAGATTTATTTATGAGAAGTTCAAAAAACATCTTATTTATAGATTTCAAAGTTAGAAGATTTGTTCTGCCATATCAATTTAAAATAAAAATCTTTAAATTCACACAAATACCATCAGTATTGCCATAACATGATTGTGTCACTTATTACAGGACGTAGTGGAAATGAACAGGGATGATCCTGAAACCCAAAATTAGCCTCTCAAAAAAAAACTCTCAAGACAAATCTTAGGAAGAGCCCTAGAAAATAAGTACTTTGACCACATCTTTGATAGAGATAGCATGTCTGCTGATAGCAATATGGAAATTCTCAACTTTGAAATTGGAATTTCACTACATTTGTCATAGAAAATAAAATGCAGAAATTGGCCAGTTTCAGTGAAACATTTTTGTATTTGTTCAAAGGTGGTCAACCATCTTCATGCCTTTCTGTTAAATCCAGAAAACTTTTACTCCTGTCCCATCCTGAGTATTTCCTCTACTATTTCCTCCATCTTTACTCACTGACTTGCCTTCAAGAGTTGCAGAATTGACATCATCAGTGCAGGAAATGACATCACCAATCCAGACAGATAAATAGAAAGCAGGATATAACACCAGCGCTTCACCGGAGTCTCACTGAAGATGTTACTTAGAATGGTGACAAAACGTCTGAAAACAAACCTTCCAGCTCAGCGAGCAAACTTACATCCAGAACCTCAACCTGAGCTACAAATCTTCTCAAAACTTGCTAATTGACAAATCTGGTAGGCAACTGGTTTACCCATCTGTCACCATCTCTAATTCAACAGCATTGAGTGTTATTACTGTTTCCAAGTTCAACTCAATCAACATCTTTGAAGTTCTTCGGTACCTGGCTGCCTTCCAAATTTTTCCTTCCCTCTCCTGTAATCCTGTTTTGAATTCTGAGTTGTTCCTGTACCAGAGCAAGAAAATGGCCATAACCAATATAAAAATTGTAGTGCAAATTGGAAATTTTTATCACGCCCTTATCTCTTCAACCTCCCCAAATGTCTGTCATGTGGTTTCTTTGGTTACTGATCTGCTCCTCCTGAGTTTGACTCTTATCTATTCCATTGTAGCTATAGTGTTCGCAGCAGTGTATTATCTTCCTAAGCCTGGAACGTAAGTCTGGAGAGTTCCTTAAGTATCTACCCTTCCTTAACCCCCTCACCCTCATGCAGAACGTTCTCCTTAGGAATAGAATATATATTTGCTGCTGATACTCATTTCTAACTTTTCCACTCTTTTCCCTCATCCCTCCCTTAAATCTATCAAGCTCCCAGTTTAACGTCTGATCATGGAGACCAACATCTTATTCACCTTTATCAATTGGAAAATGGAAATCACCGAAACACTAGCCTTCTCACTTCACCTGTCCAATCTGCTGTTATACACTGTGTACTTGCCGTCACTTTACTTCTCACTCCCAACCTAATTGCCACTGTTCACAATCTGTATGCCCTAGTTGCCCTGAGTCTACCACAAATCCTTCTGTCATAAAAATTGCCTGATTCGATGCATTGTTCATTCTGTAGCATTGCCCATATGTTCTCCATTGTTTCCAATTCTATCTTAATGCATCTATCAATCCCTTCCACATTCAACTACTTAATCGGGTAATGAGTCTTTTTGTGTTGCAATTGGTATAGGAAAGCAGTGTGTCTCAAGGATGGATGTTTGTTAGCTGATAGCTGAAGCATTGCAGTAAGTCATGTGATGAAATCTCCAGGAATGCATTTATTCAAAGTTAGCCATCCTGGCAAAGAGAATTACACTTTTTGGAAACTACATGGCTTGCAAATGGTCACCTTGGTGGTAACGACTCACCCAAATACCTAAAGACCAGACCTCTACTGATTATGAAGATTTGTTTCTTGGGTTCTGGAATGCCTTTACCCTGTGATCCATTTGAGTACATCTCAACCGGTAAGGAAGCTGGAAGTGAAGCCTCAGCAATAGTCATTGCTAGTGCTTGTGCCATCAATGGTACTAGTCTATCAGCCATTGAAGTTGGGCCCTTTCCCATTTTCAGCCCTTGGGAGCCAAGACTCTACCCACAATGAAAAAAAATCAGCCTGTTTTGTCTCTATTGTGCCCCTGGAACAGTCCATCTACAGTGCAGGTACTGTATAAATTCGAATTGCTGTTGATTCATACATGTAAGCGATTACATTTTAATGTAAGAATAAAGGCTAATTAATGCAGAATTCAAAATTCATTGATGAAAATATGTTTTATTTTCTTCACCAATATAATCAAAACATATACCCAGGAACTGAAAACAGTAATGCACAATAATCATATCAGAAACAAAAGAATTCATTGAGTTCAAATTAGAAGATACATTTGAAGACATGATTACAAGAAAATGAATCATTTTTTGATCAAACCAAAGGCCAAAATACAAACAGCATGTAGTGGAATCTCATGGTTTGGGGCAAGCATTGTGATCTCCCTCAACTGCTTAATAAAAAAGCTCAAAGGGCACGTCTGATGCAGTGGTAATGCCCCTGCTTCTGAGGCTTGAAATCTGGCTCCAAGTCCAACCTGCTCCAATGGTGTGTAATTGTGTCTCTGAACAGGTTGTTCAAGTTCTAAAATTATTGGTTGTCATCAAGTGCAAGGGATCCTTCTCCAGTATGGGCCACCCTGAATATTTTAACATTTGCTTCAAAAGTGGCTATGCTGGGGATCAAATTCTGCCCAGGCATTTCACAGATTAATCATCTTAAAAATGCACAACCATGAGTGAACCTAGAGATATTTATAGTTTCTGACAGCTTGACTAATTTGGATGAAAAAGCATTTCTGATTGCACAGAATACTAAAAAGTGAAGTTATATCCTGAAATGGCATAAATATATGACACAGTAGATAAGATGTAAATCACATTTAACAATTTAGTAGTTTTGGACAGTCATGTTTTTGAATCCTTTCACATCCTTCAACTTGACAGAGTCAAAATCAACCATTAACTTGCGCGGGCCGGTTTTCATGGGAGTGAATTCAATCTGTAGTCTGGCTGTTTGCTGCGGTCCTATCTCCCGAACTCTGAAACAGCATAAGAACAATGTAATTTAGTAAACAATCTCACAGATTTTAGAAATTTTGTTAATAGTGAAATTAACATTAATGTAAAGGATAAAAATATCAAATTTAATTCATCTCCAGGTTTCCGATTGACTAATTTGACAATGACAACTTTTGTGTCAGTTCCATGGTTGGCACTGCTATCTTGCAACACCAGGGATCCAGGTTCGATTCCACCCTCGGGGAACTGTCTGTGTGAAATTTGCACATTTTTCCCATGACTGCATGAGTTTTCTCCAGGTGTTCCAGTTTCCGCCCACAATTCAAAGTTTTGCAGGTTAGGTGGATTGGCCATGCTAAATTGCTCATAATGTCCAAGGATGTGCAGGCTCGGTGGATTAGCCCTGGGAAATGCAGGGTTACGGGGATAGGGTAGGCGAGTGGGTCTGGGTGGAATGCGCTTTGGAGGGTTGGTGTGGGCTTGATAGACTGAATGGCCTGCTTCCACACTGTAAAGATTCAATGATATGGAGTATGTCACAGCTCCTCTGTCTTTGTTCAGTTACTTCTGGGAATCCCTACATGTTGGCCATTTTTGACCCACTCCTCAGAATTTATCAAGCTGACAGTTTTACTTGTTTGTAATTCCACATGTCTTGCCAATACAGCGAACCTATCTTGCTTCTACTTTATTCCTCAAAGGAGGTTTTAAACTGATTTCACAGGAGAATGAGATATAAAGTAGATGTAAAGTTGGGACCAAGCCCAACCAGATCTAGAAGGAATGCTAGGACAGTCCAGTAAGTGGAGAAGACATGGGTACGGTAAGGCATGAAGAAGGTCAAAAGAGCTAAACTGTGTCTATATTATTGAAAGGAACTTGACTGGTAAAACAGATGAGCTTGGAGTGCTGATCAGCACATGGGAATATGATCTTGTTGCAGCTGCTGAGATATAGTTGAAACAAGGGCAGGACTGTTAGCTCAGCATTGCAGGGTATAGATGTTTCAGGTGCAATGAAGAGGGGAGTAAGAGAAGTGGGGCCATTGCATTATTGATAAAGAAAACCATCACTGCAGTACTGAGGAAGGATGTTGAAGATAGGTCTTCAAATGAGACTATCTGGGTAGAGCATAGAGATAACAAAAGGGATGAATACCTTGCTGTGATTATACTACCAGCGTCCCAAATTTCAGAGGGAGATAGAGGAGCAGACAGTTAAGCAAATCATAGAAAGGTGTGAGAGAAGTAGGATTGTAGTTGCAGGGGATTTTAACTTTCTTAACATTAATTAGCATCGCCTTCCTGTGCGAGGATCAAATGGAATTTTGTAATTGCATCCAGGAGAGGATTTTTTTGTGCCAGTATGTAAATAATCCTACTGGAGATGGGGAGTGCCAAACCTAATCCTAGCGAATGAAGCTGGTAAAGTGGTTGAAGTTTCAGTGAACAAGCAGTTTGGCAATAGTGACCATAACGGTGTAATTTCCAAAATCATTATGGAAAGGGATAAGGATGGTACAGATGTTAAGTGACTATGGGGAAGACCATTTTCAATATCATTAGATAAGATCTGACAAACATCAACTGGGAGTGGCTACTTGAAGGTAAATCTATATTTGGAAAGTGGGAGTCTTTTAAAAGTAATGTTATGACAATCCAGAGCCACTGTGTTATTCTAAGAGTGAAGGGAAAGGGCAACAGGTCCAGGGAACCCGAGATGTTAAGGATTATTGAGAACATGGTAAATAAAAAGGAGGAAACATATGCCAGGTGCTGTGCATTGAAAACAAGTAAGGCCCTTTAAACATATAGAGAGTGGGTTCAAAACAGTCCTAATGGATTGGCCGTCTGTTGTAACCATTTTCTGTTTTGTCACCACTCACTAAATAGTCCCAGTGCCGTTGAATTTTAGCCTCTGATATTTTCCTGAGATCTTTTCTACATTAAACAGTCTTTCATTTTCTGAGAAGGGCATTTCTTTTCTAAAATCTGCATATGAAAGGAGGTACAAGGGTGCTGTGGAATGAAAACAATGTTGACTTGGCAAAAAATAATAATTTGTTTGTCTTATTGTATGCATTTGTTTTAGCTATAGCTTAGTTTTCACACTTACCTACATTGCCAACTAGGACTGAATGTCGTAGTTGGGTAAGAAAGCCTTAATTTTTATTTTGTACAATTTTAAAATGCTTCAGCAAACAATTTTTTTCCACTTACTTTGTCTGATGCATGCCATTAATTAGGCCTGGCCCTTCAATGGTGAAGACACATTGGAACAAGGAAACGCTCAGAGGGTTTGTCAAAATTATTTCTGCTTTCATTGGTCTGTTCAAAACTGGATTACCTAGCAGCTGAAGAAATAAATCAATGTTTAATGCTTTGGTTAAACATTATTATTTCAAATATTTGAAATAAGTCAAACTCATATTTATTAAACAGGTGTGGTTGATGCTGACCCTTTGATGATCTCAAATGAAACAACATCCTAACCAAATTGTCTTTCAGTTGAATGCTTTCCTCTTCAATTTCTCCCTTTAAGGGAGGATTTAGAATTGTTTTGTCTTAAAATTGAGAACTCTAAGCATTTACTTAAATGTCAACAATATATCTTGGATGGAATGCATGTGTAAGAAAGTCGACATTTTTATTTAGTTCAATTTTAATTTAGTTTGTAGCTTGTATTCCACATTACGCTTAAGCTGCAGTTTAAATTCCATAGTTGCCAGGTTGAAGTAAAATTTTAATAAGGTTTCCAATGAAAAGAGTTGCTTAATTGAGAAACACCTGAACCTGGATCCCCATCAGTGAGCAACTATGCCCTTTGTGTAAGGAGTATAAAAACCAGCCAACTTAGTGTGATTTAACACATGTGTTGATTTCCAATTGAGTGCAGGAGTTGAGAAATTAAGGAAGTTTAGAAGAGAAGGAAAGATATGCTTCTTTGCTTTTGCTACTCCTAAATTTTGTCAACCTTTGGAATTCATTCATAAATTTCTAAAGGAAAAGAAACAAATTATTTTATACTTGATAATTGACTAAGGTTTATTCCATTTCTAAGGTTCAACACACAAAAGCAACAAGTGATAAAGTTAACAAAATGAATAAAAATTTGACTTAATATAAAATTGAATAAGTTATTTAAGTTACATTAAGAATGCCAGAACAGGTTATGAGTCACTATTGCAGCTCATCAGAGGTCCTGAATCCCATTATAGTCCAAAGCAAACATGTCTGCAGCAAATGCTTGAAGAGTTTTGCAATAATGGAGAAAGGATCTTGGCAGCCCCCTAAAGTAAAGAATTCCACAGATTGACTACCTTTTGAAAGAGAAAATAAATCTTTCTCATCTGTCTCAAGTAGGTAACACCTTACTCTGAGATTATGCTGGTGGGGAACAACTTCTCAGCATCTGAGTGCGAAAGAAGCAAAGGTGATGAGAGAAAAGCCCTTTTCACTCAACAAGTGGGTTAGGGTACCAAATGCACAGCTTGGAAATGTAGTGGAGTCAGGTTCAGTTGAGGCCTTCAAGAAGGTATTGGGTGATTATTTGGATAGAAATAGCATGTAGGGACATGGAGATAAATCAAGAGTTTGGCACTGTGTAATGATGCTTGTTTGAAGAACTGGTGCAGACACAATGCGCTGAAGGGTGTCTTGTACTGTAACAATTTTATGATCCTGTAACTAAGTGATGGCTGTGGTTGAGGTGGGTGAGCTGGAGGTAGAAGGGAAAAGATTGCAGCTTAAAAAGTCAGATAGCACAATTCCAGTAGTGAAAAGAATGCCACATTAACTTCATGGAATGATAGAAAACAGTGCCAGAAGAAACTGAGAGAATTGGAGGAAACAGATGACTTGGAAATTCCTCAAGCTGTTTCTGCTCCATTGGAAATCTTTTTTCAGCTCAGCTTGTCTCCAAGCACTGAACTTTATCCAATAGGTCATCAATGAAAATAATCCAATTAAACATTAGGAAATAGTATAAAGGTGAGGTTTAAAACCATTCTGTCCAACAATAATAAGTAAGTGCAGGGAGACAACTGAAATGTGATGTAAAATGTGAGTTATCTCCTGAGATGTAAATTTCAATTGTGGTTTCAATCATGAAGATGCTATTGCTTCAGGATATTACCTGAATGTGGACATCAGGATTGATCACAGAAATATCTTTCACATCTAATGCACATGTGTGTGTGACTAAGTCAGTTGCCAAAGCAGCCAGCCTGATCAAATGGTGATTTTCAAGATAATCAGCATAGTCTGAGTAAGGCACTTGTAGAACCACATGCTCATCTGAAAAACAATTTGAAAACAAGGAATACATTAAATATTTTCAAAGGTTTTCAACATAAATTAAAAATCCGCCTTGGAGAAATGCTACTGAGAATAGATTGGGAGATAATTAATGCAAAATTGGAAGAAACTGAGAAAAATAGTAAAATTGAAGGGTTTTGAATGAAATTCTTGAGGTTAAGGTCCTGATTTATGCAAGTGTTATCACCTGGGACAGCATTTTTTTAAAAAATTCATCCATGGGGTGAGGATGTTGCTAGCTAGGCCAGAATTTGTTGCCCCAGTTGCCACTCAGAGTCAATTATAGCATTTAGTAAGCCTGACAGTTTAACTGGATTGCATCAGTAAACATACATTTACATGTTTTTGGTATTGAGGCAGATATGAACAAATTACGCTGAAAAGTCACAGAATTGAAATATTATCTATTTTTCTCTCTACAGATGCTGACTGACCCTGTGAGTATTTCCACCAATTTCTAACTTTTTAATGATTAAATTATGGGTGGTTAGCTGTTACAAAGCAAAGCTAGATACAAGACCAATAACTCTTTGGTTACCTGCATTGCCTCGAATAACAATGTTGTCGAAATGCTTCCCAGTAATTCGGTGCTGTGGTTGTCCATTATAATTCATTATTTGAGCATTGAAATTAAGATTGCAGTGTATTGTTGCTGAACTACAGTTGGAGATGGTTATGCCAACTTGAATATCAGATCCATTATTTATTGATACCTCAGCCTTCACATTGACCAACAATTTTTTTGTGGGCTGAGCAATACGTCTATTTCTGAAGTCAGCTTCAGAAAAGATTGCTCTTTCTTGAGAGGACCCTAAATACATTGAAAAATAAGTTGGTTAAATAAGAAACAGATCAAAAAAGTACTTTTTAAAATTGTATTTGGATAATTTACAAGAATGACTTCTTACTTCAAGTACAGCTGTATAGCCACCTTATTCTAATGGTTCACACTGAGCTATAAAATGTGGTCTGCTATTTAAATCCAGTACAATAAAATTGAACGACAAAACAGGCATCAAAATACAACTGAAAGAAATACTAAAAGATAAAAAAAATCATATTTTAAAAAGTAAAATTCCTTACCCTCTCTGTATTTGTAACTGTCTGTGACATCTTCACGATCGGGTCTGCCGCACGTCTTTGTGCTGATATTTTTACCCACATGCTGTGTTTCAACATGTACCTTTTCTTTACTGCCATCACTAAATTGGATCCAAGTTACTTTATCTGCATTGACCTCAGCAAATACAAAGGGAATGTCATACTTCATATCCAAGGCCCCTTCTTTGATTGCTTTGACAGGAGCTGGACCACAGCAATATATTCCTTAAACAAGACAAAGAAGTAATTAAGAACAAAACTCAATAAATTTAAATGGCTCTTATGAGGAATGTTGTTTAAGAAAACCTTTTGGAAGTTCTTACAGTCTTCTGAAATCAAAAATCACAAACTTTGTTGAAGTGTAACTGCTAGCTTCCATTCTTAAACATTTTCTTCCTTTGCCAATCATATTTCAGATCCATTACCTCATGATCAAAAACACTGAAACTGATGCGGTGATATAATGCTGAATAATTTGTCTCCCAGAAATCTGCCCAATCTATTTTAGGCCAATAAATTATTTGTGGATAATTCAAACATAATTTTCCTCCAGTACAGCAGTAATTGAGTCATGACTATGAGTAAAGTTATGAATTACTTGACAATGGTTTCTGATATTGGAATTTATCTCGTTACCTTCACTTTTCTCCTGTGGGGTTGGGTCCAATACCTGCCAACCATCATAGCCTGCCACCAGGTCATTTCGTGCCATCCAACTTTCTACCCAGACATGGAAGTTCCTGAAATGCGACAACAATGATACAATCTAAGATACTAAAATTCTCTCAGAAATCAGTTTATGTTTCTCTGTTTACACTTACCTTTCAAACAATAAAAAGCTAGAGTTCAAATTATCTTCTTAATATATTTTGAGGGGGTTTGGTCTGCTCCATAACACTAATGCTTTGGAAGCAGTTCAGGGAAGGTTTATTTGACTAATACATAGAAAAAGTGAATTGTCTTTGGAGGAAAAGCTGAACAGGCAAGTCCGATATCCCCTGGAGTTTAGAAGAGTCAGAGGTAACTTATTTGAGACATATAAGATCCCAAAGATCTTCCCTGGGTATATGTTGAAAGGACGTTTCCTCTTGTGGGAGAAACTCTTTGGGGCATAGTTTTAAAGATGATTTAAAACAGAAGAAACAATTTTTCTCTCAGAACTTTGTGAGTGCATCAAAAGGTAGTGGATGCAGAATGATTAATGATTAACCAGGGGATGAAAGAATGTAGAGTTGAGGTTAAAATCAGATCAACCATGATCTGTTGAGTGGTGGAGCAGGCTAACAGGTGTGAGTGGTCGATTTGTTCCTTGTTCGTAAGTTAGCGTATATTTTTACAAAATTATAAAAGAGAAATAATCCGTACCTGACTCAACTATATCAATTTCTGCTGCCTAAGAAAGGAAATTTTGAAGAGAAAATATCCACACATTTCTCCCCACTTCCAATTGCTGTTGTAAATGTTTACATCTTCTATCTTTACCTCCAATAAATTTAACAAATGCATGGATTTTTTATTCAATGAAAGCGTGATTATCTATTCAGATATTATCTCCAAATTTTATTTGAACTAACTTAAATTTCCCTACTGATTTGCTGACCCAACTCAGCCAATGCCACCTCCAACCTTAGCTCTTTTCCAGGGCCTACCTACTCTTTGTGTAACTCTAGCATTAAACCCCTGATCACAAATATTCCTTCCTGGTTTCCATAACTGTGGACATTCTAAATACTTCTCCCAAAAAGAGCCTATATCTGTATCTAAGACTTCTTAAAGCAACTCTGAAGCACGTTCAAGCCTTTCTGATCTACCGTGCATCTTTCCTTCTGTTGGCGTCTTTAAGAATTGTTACCTCCTTATCTAGATTTCTCAAAAACCGTGTTCAAAATTCTCCATCACCCAGCAAGTCCTAATCAAAGTCACCAATTATATTCCCTGTAACTGTGTGATTGTATTTTATTATCCTTTCTCCTGCCCTCTGGAACTGGTGATGTGGCCAAACAACAATTCTAAAGTTGCTACTCCATTTTCTGCTCACCAGCACAGTGCTCATTCAATTGAAGACTTGCAGCATTCCAGTATTTTGCTTCTGCATTAGTTCTCATTTGGTCCTCTGACCTTACTGATGATTGCTCAAGCAATCCTCCTTCTTGAGAAACATCTTTCCCAATTCTGCAGCTTGGCAGCCCTGCACAGATTCATTCCTGGGCTTCTTATCCATGACACCTAGTTGGCATATATCTCAAGAGATGGCATGTTCCTCACAGATCAATAAATGAGAAAATTACGTTGTCCCCAGGAGAGAGAGTCCATAGACCCAGCCGTCCACTTCAAGAGGTATATCTCCAAAAAACAATGGACAATTTTCTTTTTTCAAATGTCCAATGATTAGCGCTGATTTTCATTCTGTTTCTCCCCACTGGGTAGTTTTTAGGGTAGAGTATATTTGATGCGAACTGGTATCTTTTTCAGATTTATATCTAAATGTGTAGATCAGGTTTTGCACACCTTTGGCATGCCTCCACTGGAAGGGTCCAGTACCAGGGGAAAGTATTCTATTAAATTTGCTGCAATAGTGACGGTCCAGGGTTGGCTTGGCTGCTGTCAAAACAGAATCTTTATTTCTGACAAAAGGTGAGCATTAAAGAGAAAATTTAACCTGTCCTTTCTCTTTAATGGTTCTGACCCAACCTGCTGTTTGTTTCTATTTCCCTCTCACATGCTAAAACTTGCATTTTTGACAATGATTTGACTCACCAGATGCTGTCATTTGGGCCTTTGAGTTCATTCCCATATTCATCGCACACTTTATCAATTGTCAAATTCCCGTTGGTATCATGAGCAGAATTAAAGTTTGTGACAACACGAGTAGGAATTCCTAAGCATCTAAAAACTAAAAGAAATAATGAAAAGAAACAAATTTATTCATTAGAACCGATTATGTGTGTACACACACAGACACGAAATAAAATTGTGGCAGGATCTGATATCTGAGCAAATTGCAAGCGTTTAATAATTTAAGATATACTTTCGTGATAATATCAATACACAATCAAGAAAGATCTTTAATTAACATAACATTGTCAGTGCGCCACAGATCACTGAGGTACTTTTGCACTGCGGTCTTACTGTCTTAATGTCAGGTTATGTAGCAACTAATCTGAACACTACAAACCCTCACAATCAGCAACGAGTTATATGCCAACATAATTTGATACTGCTTATCAGAACATCAGGTGAGGTTCCTGCTTTTCTTTCCAAAGAATCCTTTACACCAAGTTTGAGTTGGCAGGCTTGGTTCTCACTGACTTTGATGGCATGTTAGAACCATATCTGCACCTGGGAATCGAAGGCCTTCTAACTGATGTTTCTGGGTTGCAGCCAGTTTGGAGGGACTCGACCAGTTTGATATCTGATGTGACAAGCAGACTGGAGGAGCATTCAAATCCCTAACTGAAGACGTGATATTTAAGGACAAACCAAAAGCAAACACAGGAACATTTTAAACAGCAAATCTATAGGGTCAAGAGAAGGTAGAAGATACGTACTAAAAAGTCAGCCTAAAAATTCTTGGAATAACTTCAATGTTGGAAATTGCAAAGGTGTGGAGTTCTTTCCAGAGGATGGCAGGAGGGTAACAGTTAGCCTCATCAAACAGTCATGGCAAAAGTTTGCAAAGAAAGTGAGCAGCCATGCCGTGGTGCGCCTGTGGAGGTGCTGACTTTCAAGATAAGACATGAAACTGCCCTCCCTCTGCCATCTCTGAGGGATGTAAGAAATCCCAAGAAAACATTTCAAGGTAAAGCAGAGGAATTCTCCCCAGATTTCTGGTCAATATTTGTCCTCAATCAATGTTATTTGTGGGAGTTTATTATGGGCCAAACTAACTACTGTGTTTCCATCATTACAACAGTGACTACACTTCACTTGTGCTTCACTCAATATAATGTGCTTTGAGACATTTGGTGTGTGAACAAACACTATAAAAAGGCAAGCTTTTCTTTCTTCCTTCCTGGTGTCAACATGGAAATACCTCAACGGACTACCTTGCCAATTATTACTGACTGTCTTAAATTTTGCCAAAATTGTTGCTAAGAAATACATTCCTTGTACTAAAGGAATTAATGGGTAACTATTTCAGTGTTCAGTATTTCTGTCACGCAGTCAATGTACAGACAGCAGAAGATGTTTCCTTATCATTCCATGTCAATCACATATATCTGGGGATTCAATCAGTTGTCAGTTTGTTTGAACAATGAACTGTTTGAAATACCATAATGCTAAATTGTACTGAGGTTAATATTTGTACTTTGCAGTAGTTGTGTTTATATAAGGTTGCATCTATAATTAAAATAGGTTTACAAAAATATCTGCATTTCTGTTCCTCATTGCGTGCTCCATTGAATAACATTCCCTCAGTTTTAGTTTAACTGGACCTAGTGGAGATGCTGCTTGATTTCCAGGATAACTTAGACTCATGGATGTTTACCGCACAAAAGGAGATTATTTGGCCCATCATGTCTGCACCAGTCAAAAAAGATCTGCTCTAATCTCTTTTTCCAGTTTTTGTCCCCGGTCCTGGATGCTATGGCAGCCAAGTGGATATCTAAATTCTGCTTAAATGTTAGAAGAGTTTCATTCAACCCCCCACCCCCTATCAGGCCGTGAGCTCCAGATGCCCAGTACCTTCTGAGTAAACAAACATTCTCCTCAACTGTTAGCATTCTATCGCACCTTATATCTATGATCCCATATATTGACCTCTACATGAATGAGAAAAGTACCTTCCTATTCACTCTACCTACTATTCAACCTCCTACACCCCTCATAATCTAATACTATCAAAGCCCCTCTGAAGCTTCGCTGCTCCAAGAAACACAACCTCAGCTTATCAAATGCTTCCTCATTGTTCAAACGCTCCAGCCCAGGCAACATCCTGGTAATGTATCCACTGTACCCTTTCCAAAGCAATCACATTCTTCCTATAACGTGATGACCAGAATTATACATAATTCTCCTGTTATGGTCTAACCAGAATTTTATACAATTCCAGTGTAACTTCCTCCTTGTTGTATAAAAGCAAATACAGTAAATCTTCTGCATCCGCGAAATCATAAATCACAAATTTGTCTATTCTTGCCAAAACATTAGTAATAACAAAAATCAGCATCTGAAGGCAAAAAGTCGCATATCCATGATACTTTTTAACCATTGTAGCCTATTTTTAATGAGCTCTGCACTCATGTATTTCATCATCCATGAAAATTCCCTGGAGTGGAGCTCTCACAGTTATGGAACAATGAGTGCATCCTATATGCCTTCTTAACCACTTTATCTACTTGCCTTGTTACCTTCAGGGATCTGTAGATTAGCACACTAAGGTTCCTCAGATCTTCAGTACTTTCCCAGGGTCCTACTATTCATAATGTAATCCCTTTCCTTGATAACACATTCCAAATGCAGTGCCTCTCACTTTTCCAGGTTGAATTATATTTGCCACCCCTATGCCCACCTTGTTGAGTCCATTGACAGCCTCTTGCAATTTTCAGCTACCTTTCTTATTATTTATCAATTTTTGTGCCATATTCTTGATCATCTCCCCTACCTTGAAATTCAAATAGCAAACAGCAACAGCCTGAGCAACCTTGTGAAACCCCACTGGAAACAAAATTCCAGTCACAGCAAGTCCTCCTAACCTTCTACTTTCTGTCTCTCAGCTAATTTTCAATCTAACGTACTATTTTACCTTGCATTCCATGTACTCTACCTTTTTGATCAGCCTGCCATGAAGGACCTGATCAAAAGCCTTTGTCAAGTCTATGTAGATCACATCAAATTCATTACCCTTATCAATACTCCTGGTAACGTTTGATCAAAATTGTCAAAAGTGACCTTCCCCTAATGAATTCATGCTGACTATCCCTGACTAATCTGTGTCTCTCCAAGTGCGAATATATTCTATCCTTTAGAATCCTCTCCAGTAGCTTCCCCACCAATGAGGTTAGCTGATTGGCCTATATTTTCTGGTCCACACTTCCTTCCTTTTTCAGAAATGGGGCAACACTAGAAGTCCACCGGTCTTCTGGGAAATCTCCGAGTTCAAAGAAGATTTGAAAATTATTGCAAGGTCCTGATATTTCCTCCCTTGATTCCTCCTGTCAATCTATGTTACTTTCTTCCAATGTGCACATGATGTCTATACCAGTCACATCCTTTTCCATTGAGAAAACTGACAAAAATATTTATTGAAGTCTGTACACACATCGTTCCAGTCCATACAGATGACCTCTAATGGCCCTTAATGGGCCCTATTCCTTCCCTATTTATTCTACTGCTTTTTATATATTGAATAAGCCCTTTGGGTTTTCCTTCATTTTACCCACTAATGCTATCTCCTGCACTCTCTTTGCTTTCCTAATTTCCTTTTTGTGTTTCCCTCTGTGTTTATACTTGTATGTTGACTCTGCCAGATTTAGCTCTCAATATCAGCCGTAAAGCTCTCCTTTTCTCTTGATCCTAAATTTAATCAAAATCCCTGACTCCCATCCTAAAATCAATGGCTGAATGATCTACTCCTGTTCCTATGGCTCCTATGTTTATGTCTGTTATAATTCAGGGTTATCCAGTCTTGGTGCTACCATTCATCTTTATTGGAACATATTTACCATGTACTCTCACTGTTTCCTCTTTGAACTACTGTGTTGCCCTCAGTACTCTAGTAAATCGCTGGCTTATTAGTTCCATCATATTATCGTTATAAGATGCATGTTTCCTACTGCAGAAAAATATGTGATAGAAATCAAGTGTGGAAAGGTCAAGGAAGGACCACTGGCTATCTTTTTCAGATAGCTGCAATATGTTGACCTCAATGAACCCACCCTATGTGCTGTAAATTTCTGTAGGGGTTTAGTTTTTGCACGTTTCATTGAATTGTGCATCATTACTGGGAAACTCCACAGAAAGTCTTGTCAGGCAGCATAAACTTTATCACAAGGTTTCTAAGTGATTTTCCACCTTATGGGAGACTTTACTTGTCTTAATCTAACTTGATATAATAATTGTACAAAAACAACAGTATGCTTCTGGAGAATTTTCTACATCAGGATAATTCTAGTCCGATAAGAAAAGAGGCATTGTTAGACATGGCTCTTGAAAATGAGGTGGGCCAAGTATATCAAGATTTTTTTTAAATTCACTGGTGGGACATGGGCAATTGCTAGCTGGCCAGCATTTATGCTTGACCCTAGTTGCCCTCAAGACGGTGGTGGTGAGCTGCCTCTTTGAACAGGTACAGTCCAACTACTGTGTCGATAGGGGAACATTTAAGAGGAGGTCATTACAGCATCATAAGTTTTAACTTGCTAGGGATTGGCCCCCAGGATAAACAATTCCAGTTGTGTAGAAAGTTTGGGACAGTTCTGCTTAGAGCAGTATGGTAGAGGTATTTAAAATCATGAGGTGTCTGAATAAATAGGGTAAGTATGAAGAAACTGATCCAAAGGATCAAAAATCAAAGGACATTGCATATAATTGACAAAAGATGCAATAATGTTATAAGGAAACTATTTTCATGGAATGAATGATTTAAAAAAAACTGGAATGCATTGTCTGAGTGTGTGATGGAAGCCAGGTCAACTGAGAATTTTAAAAGACAACTGGATCATATTTGTAGGCATACAGAGAAAAGGCAGAAGAGTGGCACTATGTAAATATACCTTCAAAAGCCAGCTATGACATGACAGGCCCAACAGACTCCTTTTATGATAAAACTATTCACTGTTTCCAATTTCAGGCATGCGATCAGGAGGATGCAATTTGTATGGCTCTGATTAAGAGCATTTTAAAGTGCCAAAAATAATAAGACAAGGAATTTATTGTAAGTTTCATTGATTTTGACTGTTATCTGGCTATTGGTAGGATTAAAGAATGTGCAATAAAGAAAATCCATCAACAAAATTGAAATGAGTTATGATTTTCTGTATGCAAAGTTCTGAAGTAAATTTTACTTAATCTCTAAATCTTGCCTTTATTACTAATTTCACAGAAAGGGACCCATATGTTAAGGGACGTTGTGCTTCTGATTCCAGAACTACTTCATAATATAAAATAACCCCACAATTAACAGTTCTAAACTTTTTTTTAATCATAAGCATAAAATGTAAATATGTGTAAGCCGTTGAATCTGTTATAACATATATTTAAAATATTGCAGGATATTTTTCAATGCGCCAAATGTAGATACTTAGACCTGTTGAATTTCAGAATGAAATCCCTTTTACAGCTAACAAGATGTAGTGCTGGATGAACACAGCAGGCCAAGCTGCATTTTAGGAGCAGAAAAAGCTGACGTTTTGGGCCTAGACCCTTCATCAGAAAATCTTCTGCTCCTAAGATGCTGCTTGGCCTGCTGTGTTCATCCAGCTCCACACTTTGTTATCTCAGATTCTCCAGCATCTGCAGTTCCTACTATCCCTTTTACAGCTTGGGCTTTGTACCTGTGCAGGCGACTGCTGCAAACACCCAACACTGCCCATATTGAACTCTCTGACAGCCATGATTGCTCCACTCACGAAGGATGGCAACACTTCCATTCCAATTCCATGGGCACACCCCTCCATAATATGGCTCTTGCCATCTGCCTTCGAGTATACCTCTGTCATCACAACAATTTACCTGAAAAAGTTGGAAGGTGAATCTGTATTAACATGGTTGTCTAAGTTTCATTCCCAAAACTACCAATAAAATTATATGGTGTCATCACAAGGTTATTGCAGCAACTTAAGTTGAATACGTAGCCACTGAAAGAATTAAGATATTGCAACAAAAATAAAATCATAAGAATAATTAACAGAAGCAAATAAATAATGGAGGATGCATGAATGAGAGGCTGATTGCAAGAATAGCAGGACTTTTGATCAGTAAATAACTCAATGGAATCTCTGGATAATTCAAACAGGACTAAATACTAGTATTTGTTAATTGCCCCATGAATTTCTTTCCCTTATCCTGCATGGTGACTGATATGGAAAGAGAAAGGGTCTGTGTTTGTAAAACTTCTCATAATCTCCAAACATCCGAAAGCTAGTGGACTCCTCCAATGAAGTAACAGCAGTATTTTGGAATTTACAGCAGCCAGATTATGTACAGCAATGTCTCTCACACACAGCATGAGATAATGACAATATGATCTCATTTTAATGGTGGTGATGAAAGGCTAAGTACTGGTCAGACCTTCAGAGAGAACTCTTCTCCTTTTCTCCCCTCAAACTTGTGCCATTGCATTGCTTACATTCATTTAAGTGGGAAGCAATTTGATCATTCATTTAATGTTTCCTTTGAAAGGCAACATTTCCTATAGTGCCATACTCCAAAAGTAATTTTAAAACTGGTGCTCAAATCTCAGAATAGAATTTGAAACAGAACTTTCTGTCTCAGAGCTGAGAGTATTGCAGATTGATCCAAGGCCGATACTTTAATGCACTAGTGGAAAAGTGGTGCATAAGGTGAATGGAACATGTTCAGCAAGGTTTCACATCTTCATTGTAAGGTGTGTGTTTTAAAGGGCATCCAGACCACAACTAATGTCACAATCACAAAACGTTTGATATGACCTGGAAGAAGGCAATAGGTAGACAGAGACATTAAACCAGAGAATGCAAGAAAGCCATTCAGACAAAATAAAACCCAATGAAAGACATTACATTAATAGCTACTAGTATTTACTCTCATCAGCTGTATGGTTAAACTGCTTACCATTGCTGTCACCATTCTACTGATGTAAATGGGGTCATTTCTGCGTATGTAATCTCTTTCAGGACATTTTAGACATTTGTTACTATTGTCCAACACCTTAAGACAGATATCTATGATATCCTCTTCAAACTGAAAAAAGAAAGAAGATTTCCTTTAGGAATGTTGCTCAAGAATTGTTCAGTTTACTTCTCCATGTTTTCATTCCCCATGGTTGATGGGTGTATGAAGCTGGCGTCTATGGATTATGCGCTGATGTGCTAGTGTGTGGTGATAAAGATGGAGGCACCTGACATCCAGTGGTGAGGTGAAGTACCAGCTCTGACTTCCAAGTTGAGAATTCTGGACATCTAGCATGATTCTTTAGAAACCTGATTTGAATTCATGTCAATTGTAGAGGGCTGGGACAGGCTTCCCAACATAGAGTAAGCCCGGTCATTAATGAGGTGTGTAAGGTTATTAACAGAACTAGCTCACAGCCTTAAATAGCCCCTGGTGAAAATTGGAAAGGTGAACTTGGGGTCAAAATCAGATCACACCTACCATTTTTAAGAGACACCTGACTAATCCGAACTGATGAATGTCCAGGCCACTATCACCAACAGTAATGTGTGTGCTATGGTTTGTAGCAGAGGGAAGCAGAATTATATTCATGGGAGATTGAATGCAACTTTTACTTTTACCTTCAATATGTGGAACTTAGCCGTTGACTCACTCGTAGGAATCTTGCACCTGCTCACGTGAGTTAGCTGCATTCATTCAAAGATAAATTTCACCGAGCCTGCAGGAGACTTAATTTCAGTCTGTGTGCAGGGATGAATATAGCTCACGGGGTAGTAGATGCCACAGTATGGACTCCATGCCATTGTACGATTTTTAAAATCGAAAAATTGTTTGACCAAGAGCCAAAAGTCAGACGGCACAGCGGTAATGGGTGGACAGGACTTGTAAGTTCAAAAAGTGACAACAAAATAATTCAGCCCACGTGTTAAAAGCAGCTCAGTAATAAATTATTCAGTGATTTCAAGTACCTGTCCAAAGGACCATGGACGCTGTTGAATACAATGACTAGTACCAGTGAAGATGGTCCCCTCTTCGTTCATTACATATTCCTCACACTGTAGTTCACTGTCCAGAAAGACTGCATCCTCTGACAGGAGAAACCACAGACTTATTAACGCAACAATCATTTGTAATTTGTGTATGCAATATAAGGTGGCTAACAAAAAACATTACACTCGGATTGATATTTAAGATCAACAAATTAACAAGTTTACTTGAAGAGAATAATGTTACATTTATTACATAATATCTACATTTATTTGTTAAACAGCTACAGTCCAGAAATAGGATGGAGCTGCAGCTGCTTTATAGACATGTAACAGATGTTGAAGAGCCCAAGGTGGTGTGTGTACTCATCCTGCACAGGGCTTCCACATTATTTAAACTTGTTCCATACTTGTGAAGATTGCTTGTCTGAAACTAGAGTTAAACTTAGTGCAAGTGCTTAAATCATTTTTCAGCCTCCTGTGCAAAATTTAGCTGATATTGACTACAGTATTCACCTTGCATATTGCAACCAGTTGTCAACATCCAAAATATTGCAAACTAGTCATCAACAACCAAAACATTGACCTTTAAGGGGAGCACTGGAAGCTACTACCTGAAAGTCAAAAGATTCTTCTTATCCAGACTTAGACAAGCACGTAATCTCCTTCCTTTTCCACATTAGAACTGTTACCTCCCCATTCATTCACCTCCCTAAGCCTCCCATTGCTCTCCTCTCCCCAAATTCCTGAGGCAGCATACTTTGCAGCTTTATAGGAACGTACAAACATAAGAATAGGAGTAGGCCATTCAGCCACTCGAGCCTGTTCTAACATTCAATAAGATTGTGGCTGATCTATGGCCTGACTCTATTTGCTTGCTTTTGTCCCAAATCCCTTAATACCTTTGCTTAACAAAATAAAATCTGTCTCTGATTTAAAGTTAACAACTGATTCTGCATCCACTGCCATTTGTTGAAGAGTTCGAAACATCCATTCTGCTTTGTGTGTGGAAGCGCTTCCTATCATCTCTCCTGAAAGGCCTGATACTAATTCTCACACCAGAACCCCTAGTTCTAGGATCCCCAAAAAGTGGAAGCAGTTTATGTTTGTCTACCCTCTCTTTTCCTGTTAATATCTTGAAGACTTCAATCAGATCACCCCTTAACATTTTAAATTCTGGAAAAAATAGGCCTAATTTGTGTAATCTCTCCTTGTAACTTAACCCCTGAAGTCCAGATGTCAGCTCCCACCCAAGCACAGAGCAGGCTGAGTCTATCCTAATGAGGCCAGTGGATCAATTTATCACCTTATGAGGCATTCTGAATTTTCTCATCACTCCAACACTACTTTCACTCCTTTTCTGTACCCTCCAGCTCTGCCCGCCTCCACAACCCAGCACACTCAATTCCCCAGTTCCACTGATGTCAGAGGAGAGCCACAGAGGTGGCTAAGAGCAGAGACACAAGGCAAAGGACTGGGTGTGAGATTCGTGTTGCAGAGTTAGGGGTTTGTGGCGATGCGAGCTATAAGTAAAAATTAAGTTGCAAAAACCCTGTTGGCAGCTATAAACATTTAGGAGCATTTGAAACTAGTGAGACCACCTGTAAATACTTAAAAAGCCAATGTAATAGGCAACTGAAAGTGTTTTTTTTAGGGACTTACATAGTTAAAAATTCCTAGAACTTTGGAACTAGGCTTTGCAAATCTATTACCAAATGCTCTGTCTGGCATCCAGGAGAGAAGGTCCTTGATGTTGCCATAGTAAGCAAAAATCATATTTTAAATATCGCGAGTCAGTGTGCTGATTTAAGTTCGGGCCACTTACGACCTGTAATATTGGACTTCCCACCCCAAACCCATTCCCAAACTTGTTTCTGGCCATGGTACAAAATGTCAATGAATTCAATTATGTTTTCATACACCACACAAAGTTGGTTTGTCTTCAATCCCTTTTTAAAATCTGACTCCAAAAGTCTCAAAATCTAGATTCAAAGGATCCATACCTTTACACCATGGATTGAAGAGGAGGATGAACTCCCCGATTTTGTAGCTTATGATTTGGTGTCCTTGCAAACTTAGAAGAGATAAGTTATATCGTCCAATCTTGGCATTTGGAGATGGATGTATGCCCACAACCATCCTACCTTCTTTGATAAAAGCCTCTGCTCGCCAAAGGCTCACACTAAATGAATTTATTTCAAGCATTATTTTGGTTCCAGATGTTGTTGAAGGTTTTGGCCCTAAAATAAAACATGAAAGTTAAACAAATTGACATTGTGCCAGACTGCATTTGTACATGAACATACGGGCCAATTCCCAACTTCAGTGCTTTTAATAAAGTGAGCAGGTGAAATATATTTCAAAATATTGTTTAAAGTGTCCCTACTGGGGAGCAAGTAGATTGATATCTGCACAACCCTGATATTTCCCTGGTCATAATATAACTTGATGATACGATAAACTTAATCTGGTAAATCTTGTCCTCTATGACAAAATGGTTGCAAGGGGCTTCATGTCCATTGGTTTATTTGTAGACAATCTTTGGCCTATTTCATGACTACCAAGTGAGTTATTTCCTGATTATTTTAACAACCATACTGAGTGTCACAGCATTAAGTTTATAAGAGATGCAAGATTGCAATCCGTTTTGTTGACTTTTATTTTTTGAGCCATATAATAGGGATTAATTCAAAATACTTCAACTTATATCTTCCAAAAAGGGTTCATTAGCTATACCAAACAAATGCACGGAGTTCCTTCAGATGAATAAGTGATGTGGTTTTGGAGGCAAAATGAAAAATAGGAACTTGCTCTCTGTTCTTTCCTAACCATGAAGGAAAACCTGGAGATGTGGATCTCACATGTTTAACCATCCCCATTTGCATAAGTAATTCTTTTGTATACATAGACATGAGTTAGGAAGAATGGACTGGGAGCAATTGTTCCATGGTAAGGGCACTATAGACATGTGGAGACTGTTTAAGGAACAGTTGTTGCGAGTGATGAGTAAATATGTCCCTCTGAGACAGGCAAGAAGGGGTAAGATAAAGGAACCTTGGATGACGAGAGTGGTGGAGCTTGTTGAGAAAAGGAAGAAGGTAGCTTACATAAGGTGGAGGAAGCTAGGGTCAAGTTCAGCTAGAGAGGATTACACGCAGGCAAGGAAGGACCTCAAAAATGGTCTGAGGAGAGCCAGGAGGAGGCACGAGAAATGCTTGGCAGAACGAATTAGGGAAAACACAAAGGCATTTTACACTTATGTGAGGAATAAGAGAATGGTCAAAGAAAGAGTAGGACCGATCAGGAATAGCATAGGGAATTTGTGTGTGGAGTCTGAGGAGGTAGGGGAAGCCCTAAAAGAGTTTTTTGCTTCTGTCTTTACGAAAGAAACAAACTTTGTAGTGAATGAAACCTTTGAAGAGCAGGTGTGCATGCTGGAATGGATAGAGATAGAGGAAGCTGATGTGCTGAAAATTTTGTCAAACATTAAGATTGACAAGTCGCCAGGCCCAGACCAGATTTGTCCTCGGCTGCTTTGGGAAGCGAGAAATGCAATTGCTTCGCCACTTGCGAGGATCTTTGCATCTTCGCTCTCCACTGGAGTCGTACCTAAGAACTGGAGAGAGGCAAATGTAATTCCTCTCTTCAAGAAAGGAAATAGGGAAATCCCCGGCAATTATAGACCAGTAAGTCTCACATCTGTTGTCTGCAAGGTGTTAGAAAAGATTCTGAGGGATAGGATTTATGACCATCTGGAAGAGCATGGCTTGATCAAATGCAGTCAACACGGCTTTGTGAGGGGCAGGTCATGCCTCACAAACCTTATCGAGTTCTTTGAGGATGTGACTAGAAAAGTTGATGAGGGTCGAGCTGTGGATGTGGTGTATATGGACTTCAGTAAGGCATTTGATAAGGTTCCCCATGGTAGGCTCATTCAGAAGGTCAGGAGGAATGGGATACAGGGGAACTTAGCTGTCTGGATACAGAATTGGCTGGCCAACAGAAGGCAGCGAGTGGTAGTAGAAGGGAAATATTCTGCCTGGAAGTCAGTGGTGAGTGGTGTTCCACAGGGCTCTGTCCTTGGGCTCCTACTGTTTGTAATTTTTATTAATGACTTGGATGAGGGGATTGAAGGATGGGTCAGCAAGTTTGCAGACGACACAAAGGTTGGAGGTGCCGTTGACAGTATAGAGGGCTGTTGTAGGCTGCAGCGGGACATTGGCAGGATGCAGAGATGGGCTGAGAGGTGGCAGATGGAGTTCAACCTGGATAAATGCGAGGTGATGCATTTTGGAAGGTCAAATTTGAAAACTGAGTACAGGATTAAGGATAGGATTCTTGGCAGTGTGGAGGAACAGAGGGATCTTGGTGTGCAGATACATAGATCCCTTAAAATGGCCACCCAAGTGGACAGGGTTGTTAAGAAAACATATGGTGTTTTGGCTTTCATTAACAGGGGGATTGAGTTTAAGAGTCATGAGATCTTGTTGCAGCTCTATAAAACTTTGGTTAGACCACACTTGGAATACTGCGTCCAATTCTGGTTGCCCTATTATAGGAAAGATGTGGATGCTTTGGAGAGGGTTCAGAGGAGGTTTACCAGGATGCTGCCTGGACTGGAGGGCTTATCTTATGAAGAGAAGTTGACTGAGCTCGGACTTTTTTCATTGGAGAAAAGGAGGAGGAGAGGAGACCTAATTGAGGTGTACAAGATAATGAGAGGCATAGATAGAGTTGATAGCCAGAGACTATTTCCCAGGGCAGAAATGGCTAACACGAGGGGCCATAGCTTTAAGCTGGTTGGAGGAAAGTATAGAGGGGATGTCAGAGGCGGGTTCTTTACACAGAGAGTTGTGAGAGCATGGAATGCATTGCCAGCAGCAGTTGTGGAAGCAAGGTCATTGGGGACATTTAAGAGACTGCTGGTCATGCATATGGTCACAGAAATTTGAGGGTGCATACATGAGGATCAATGGTCGGCACAACGTTGTGGGCTGAAGGGCCTGTTCTGTGCTGTACTGTTCTACGTTCTATGTTCTATATGAATGTGTTTCCTAATTTCACTCATTTATAGTAATTGATTTCAGAGGAGTTGTTAAGCTCTTACATCATAGTCATTGTTACAAGTCTCTATAAATACCAACAGTATCATCTAATACTGTGGTGCACGCTGACCTCATTGTATGTTACTTTTCACCGAGAAAAACAAACTGTATCATTCACATATCACAGATATTGTTAATAAATTAAGAAAGGTGGGGTAAGAGTGTGAGTAATTACAGAAATATGTGATGTTCATATATATCATCTCATGCTCCCCAGCTCATTCATAACTAACTACCTGTCTCAGCACTGAGTATTAATGTGTCCGTGTTAAGAAATTCATCACTGGAAGGCTGCAGTATGAGATAGAAAGGCTGTCCCCGCCTGACTATCAGTCGGCTGGTGCTGATTTCAGTGGTCCTGTGTTCATAGTTGTTCCTCCCACATTGCAAATCAACGGTGAAATTCATTTCAATAACTGTAACAGAAACCACAGAGTATTCAGGTTATAAAATGCAAGAGAAAATAAAGGCATCAGCTGCAACAATTTGTCTAGTGCTGCACGGATATCGTTCCCAGCTGTGTAAGAACTAGTCAAAATTGGTTAAGATAATAAAGTGTGAGGCTGGATGAACACAGCAGGCCCAGCAGCATCTCAGGAGCACAAAAGCTGACGCTTCGAGCCTAGACCCTTCATCGGAGAGGGGGATGGGGTGAGGGTTCTGGAATAAATAGGGAGGGAGGGGGAGGCGGACCGAAGATGGAGAGAAAAGAAGATAGGTGGAGAGAGTATAGGTGGGGAGGTAGGGAGGGGATAGGTCAGTCCAGGGAAGACGGACAGGTCAAGGAGGTGGGATGAGGTTAGTAGGTAGGAGATGGAGGTGCGGCTTGGGGTGGGAGGAAGGGATGGGTGAGAGGAAGAACAGGTTAGGGAAGCAGAGACAGGTTGGACTGGTTTTGGGATGCAGTGGGTGGAGGGAAAGAGCTGGGCTGGTTGTGTGGTGCAGTGGGGGGAGGGGACGAGCTGGGCTGGTTTAGGGATGCGGTGGGGGAAGGGGAGATTTTAAAGCTGGTGAAGTCCACATTGATACCATAGGGCTGCAGGGTTCCCAAGCGGAATATGAGTTGCTGTTCCTGCAACCTTCGGGTGGCATCATTGTGGCACTGCAGGAGGCCCATGATGGACATGTCATCTAAAGAATGGGAGGGGGAGTTGAAATGGTTTGTGACTGGGAAGTGCAGTTGTTTATTGCGAACCCAGCGAAGGTGTTCTGCAAAGCGGTCCCCAAGCCTCCGCTTGGTTTCCCCAATGTAGAGGAAGCCACACCGGGTACAGTGGATACAGTATACCACATTGGCAGATGTGCAGGTGAATGTCTGCTTAATATAGAAAGCCATCTTGGTGCCTGGGATAGAAGTGAGGGAGGAGGTGTGGGCGCAAGTGTAGCATTTCCTGCGGTTGCAGGGGAAGGTGCCGGGTGTAGTGGGGTTGGAGGGCAGTGTGGAGCGAACAAGGGAGTCACGGAGAGAGTGGTCTCTCCGGAAAGCAGACAAGGGTGGGGATGGAAAAGTGTCTTGTGTGGTGGGGTCGGATTGTAGATGGCGGAAGTGTCAGAGGATGATGCGTTGTATCCGGAGGTTGGTGGGGTGGTGTGTGAGAACGAGGGGGATCCTCTTTGGGCGGTTGTGGCGGGGACGGAGTGTGAGGGTTGTGTTGGGGGAAATGCGGGAGACGCGGTCAAGGATGTTCTCGACCACTGTGGGGGCAAAATTGCGGTCCTTGAAGAACTTGTTGGTTCAAAATTGGTTAAGGACTGGTTAAGAGTTGCTGACTCACTATCATCCACTTCTCACTATTGGAACAAGTCAACTTTTATTTCATTGAATGATTAACATAAACTCCTAGATTGCTTCATAGAAGCAAGAATAATGGAATTATTTCAGAAAATAGCTATATCAGTTATTGGGGATGACTTTAGATCCATTTCAGCATCCTCCAGAGATTCGCAGCATTCCAGAAGTCAGTCTTCAGCCAATTCAATTCATCCGCATGATATCAAGAAACCGCTAGAGATACTGGATTCTGCAAATGTTGAGAGTCCTGACAACATTCTGCCAATAGGATTGAAGATGTGCTCCAGAATGTGCCACCTCCCTAGCCAAGACAGTGCCAAAGCTCGCATCTCTCAACCATGTAGACAATTGCCCAGGTGTGTCCTGTATATCAAATACAACCTAGCCAATTACTGCTCCATCAGTCTACTTAGCAACAATCTGCTCAGTTTGGCTCTCTCAAAGCCACTCTGCTTGTGACCTTGTTATAGACTCAGGTCAAACATGGACAAAAGAATCAAATTCCAGAGATAAGGTGAGAGTGACTAGATCTAACACCAGGGCCACATTGATCCAGTGTGGCATAAGGGAGCTGTAGCAAAACTGAATTCAATGGGAATCGGGGGAAATTCACCACTGGTTGCAGTCATAGCTCACACAAAGGAAGAAGCTGTGGCTTCTTGAGATCAGTCATTTCAGTTCCAGGACATTTCTGCAGAGGTCCTTCAGGGTAGAGTCGGAGGCCCTATCATTTTTAGATGCTTCATCAATGACCTTGCCTCCATCATAAAGTCAGAGGTCATTTGCTGATGATTGCATTCCCGACTCCTCAGATACTAAGGCAATCCATGTCTAAATGTCAGTAAGATCTGGACAATATCTAGGATGGGCTGACAATAAGCAGTTAACATTATCAATACACAAATGCCAGGAAACGGCCATCCCTAATAAGAGGCAATTTAACCATCGCCCTTTGACATTCAATCGCATTACAATCACTGAATTCTCCTGTTAACATCCTGGGAGTTGCCATTGGCCAGAAACTGAACTGGACTCTCTATATAAACTCTACAAGAAGAAATCAGCAGGTAGGAATCCTACAGTGAATAATTCAACTCCTGAACCCCAAGTCTGTCGACATCTAAAAGGCGCAAATTAGGATTGTAGTAAAACACTCCTCACTTGCTTAAGTGAATGTTGCTCCAACAACAATTGAGAAGCTAGATACAATTTACACAAAGTAGCACACTTGGTTGGCATCACATCCACAAATAGCTACCGCCTCTACCATCAACTCTCAGTAGTAGCAGTGTGTACCATATCAAGGTGCACTACAAGGCTCCTTAGCACCTTTCAAGTCTATGACTATTTTTATTTAGAAGGACAGGACAGCAGATACATAGGATCATCACTACCTATTAGTCCTCCAAAGCACTGACCACTCTAACTTGGAAATATATCATCTTTCCTTCACTGCTGCTGAATAAAAATCCTGAGAACTCCCTTCCTCATGGCACTGTGGGTCTGCCTGCACCAAATGGACTGTGGCACTTCAATAAGGCAGTACAGCAACACTCCCTTCTCAAGTACTACAAGGGATGGGCAATAAATGTTGGCTCAGCCAATGACGCACACATCCTGAAATAAATAAACAAATTAGCATGCTCAAAAGAGGTCATCTGGGTGCATAGTGCTACTTGATCATAATTATCTTGTGATCTGTAATACTTCTTTTGAAAAAAAAAGTGCCACTCCCTAGTGTGGGTCATGGAATAATCACTATCATTGCTTCTTCAAATAACCGTGAAAGGAATGTTGACAAAGTGTTTAATAAAGATTGAGCAAGTTATTTCCATTGAACATTCTAGATGTCAGCAGTTTGTCTGCATTACAAATGGTTCTTCAAAAGATGCCAATGTTTGATAACACGTGTGTGTGTGTGTTAGAGCTATTAACTTGTTTACATTCAGTTTAAATTTTCTGGTGTTATTTCCCAAAAGTGAATTTGAGAAAATGAATAAAATGTGATCAGCAAATGGTTATATATATTTGTTCCCTACTATTTGCAGAAGTATTTAAGCCCCTAATCATATACTGCTCAAAGCAGAAATGGAGCGATAACATTTTGCATGCTATCAGTATGTTGACAACCAGCATTTACATGGCAAAATCCTTATCCTTCCTAACACTTTTCCCACAGAATCCTTTCCAATGCTTCTCCTTTGTCATCCAGCTGTCTGGATTTAAACCTGCCTATTTTGATTCATAGCTATCAAGTTGCAGTTAGGGAATTATTTACAATAAGTTATCTTGTCACTCCAAAACTGTTCTCAAGTATCTATTCTTGGCTCAATCTGAGATGTTATTGGGATAACATCTCATTGATTTCTATATTTCTATAAATTAATAGCCTTTATCTGCCTACACATAGGTATGTAGACACTGCCTTAAAACTTACTGCCCAACTAGAAATTAGGTGTAAAACTTTGTAACTCCTTATCTTCCTGCACATAGGTCTGCAGACACTGCCTTAAGCTTCTTGCCTGAATAGAATTAGAGTTAAACTGTGCAAATCTTTATCTTCCTGCGCAGGGGTATGTGGAAACTGCCTTAAATAAGGTTAAGTGAGGAGCATTTGTAAAGGTGTGAGACTTCTGAAGTATGTAACTTCTGTTTCTGACAAAGGGGCCAGTGCACTGACTTTTGTTCAAGCCAGACACTTGGGCAGCTTGAAGTTACATTCTGTCACTTCAGCAACTTGAAATCGCCTCCTGTCATTAGCAGTCACTTTACGAACGATCGATACTATATCCTGCTCTCTTTATGTTTTTGATCTAGTAATTGTTTTGTATCATGTCATTGTCTGTTGTAGTGATTGTTTCATGTATCATGCCATTGTGAGATGTAAAATTTCTTTACATATTATGCACTTGATAAGGTATAAAAAGCGGGGACTGTCCGCTGCTCGGGTAGAATTGCTTACGAGACACTGCGCTCTGTGCTGGAGATAATGGGAACTGCAGATGCTGGAGAATTCCAAGATAATAAAATGTGAGGCTGGATGAACACAGCAGGCCAAGCAGCATCTCAGGAGCACAAAAGCTGACGTTTCGGGCCTGAAACGTCAGCTTTTGTGCTCCTGAGATGCTGCTTGGCCTGCTGTGTTCATCCAGCCTCACATTTTATTATCTTGGCGCTCTGTGCTGGGTTGAGTACAGTGATTCTACACAGCTTATACTTGCTTTGTAATAAAGGATTGTGTTTTTCTAAACAGGTCAGTGTCTTGCTACCGCTGCAAGTCCGTGAGGGTCTCCGAAAACGAACCTAACAACTCCTACTTCTCTTCAATGTGCGACCACTTAATTGATAGCATTTAAAACCACTGTGTCAGTTACCTCACCTTAACCAGCATTGTAAACATCTCCAGCACATCCTGATTTTAATCGCTCCACTATTGATTGACATTACAGTTGTCAAGGTCGTAAGGTCTGCAATTCCCACCCTCATTCTCTCCATCTCTGTGTGCTGTACAGATCAAAAAGACTGAGAGAGCAGAATGCAAGTTGGTGCTGACACTGGATGACTCCTTGCGAGCTCCCTACAGCAGATCTAACTTGAACATTTCTTTGTTTCTTAAACACTCTTGCGAAGCACCTTGGCGTGGTTTTGCTGTTGTAACAGGTGTTGGAGAAATACAAATTGCTTTTGTTATTATCTCATGTGAAAGACGCAACCTCTGGCAGTGCAGCTTTTATCCTAAGCTGTACTCGAGAATCAGCTCAGATTGTTGTGCTCATATTCCTTGAACACACAACCTACCCAGAGTGATCCCTCTGTGAAATCTACCATTTACTATAATCTACCATTTAGTAAAATCATGGTTGATCTGATTGTGGCCTCAATTCCACATTCCTGTCAAACTTTGATAACCTGTTAATTGTATGGTAGTGAACAATCAACCTATCTCTGCCTCCAAAGGGACACCACCTCCATCCCTTTCTGAGGGCACGGCTTCCAAAGACTCATCATCCTCTGAGAAAAAAAGCCTTTGCATCTCCTGACTTTATAGGGAGACTCCTTATTTTACAACTGTATCCCCACTTTCTAGTCTTTACCACAAGGGAAAACATCTTTTCAACATTCAAATAAGAACCAAAAGATCTGCAGGTGCTGTAAAGGAAGGAACAAAAACAGGAGTTGCTGAAAAAGCGAAGCAGGCCTGGCAGCATCTATGAAGTGAAAATCAGAGTTAACGTTTCAGGTCCAGTGACTCTTCCTCGGACCTGCTTAGCTTCTCCAGCAGGTTCCGTTTTTGTACCTTTTCAACATTCAATCTGTCAAATCCCCTCAGCATTTTAATAAGTTCATCCCTCAACCTTCTAAACTCCAATCAATATAGAACAAAGAAACAAAGAAACCTACAGCACAGGAACAGGCCCTTCGGCCCTCCAAGCCTGCACCGATCAAGATCCTCTGTCTAACCTGTCATCTATTTTCTAACGGTCTGTGTCCATTTACTCCCTGCCCATCCATGTACCTGTCCAAATATATCTTAAAAGACGCTAATGTGTTTGCGTCTACCACCTCCGCTGGCAACGCGTTCCAGGCACCCACCACCTTCTGTGTAAAGAACCTTCCTCGCATATCTCCCTTAAACTTTCCTCCTCTCACTTTGAACACATGACCCCAAGTAATTGAGTCCCCCACTCTGTGAAAAAGCTTTTTGCTATCCACCCTGTCTATACCCCTCATGATTTTGTAGACCTCAATTAGGTTCCCCCTCAATCTCTGTCTTTCTAATGAAAATAATCCTAATCTACTCAACCTCTCTTCATAGCCAGTACCGTCCATACCAGGCTACATCCTGGTGAACCTCCTCTGCACCCTCTCCAAACATCCACATCCTTTCGGCAATGTGGCAACCAGAACTGTACTCCGTACTCCAAATGTGGCTGAACCAAAGTCCTATACAACTGCAACATGACCTGCCAACTCTTGTACTCAATACCCCATCCAATGAAGGAAAGCATGCCCATATGCCTTCTTGACCACCCTATTGACCTGCGTTGTCACCTTCAGGGAACAATGGACCTGAACACCCAGATCTCTCCGTTCGTCCATTTTCCTGAGGACTTTTCCATTTACTGTATAGTTCGACCTTGAATTTGATCTTCCAAAATGCATCACCTCTCTTTTGCCTGGATTGAACTCCATCTGCCATTTATCTGCCCAATTCTCCAGTCTATCTATATTCTGCTGTAATCTCTGACAGTCCCCTTCAGTGTCAGCTACTCCACCAATCTTAGTGTCATCAGCAAACTTGCTGATCAGACAACCTACACCTTCCTCCAGGTCATTTACATATATCACAAACAACAGTGGTCCCAGCACAGATCCCTGTGGAACACCATGGGTTACAGGTCTCCAGTTTGAGAAACTCCCTTCTACTACTACCCTCTGTCTCCTGTTGCCTAGCCAGTTTTCTATCCATCTAGCTAGCACACCCTGGACCCCATGTGACTTCACTTTCTCCATCATGTAGGCTCAACCTGTTTCACTTTTTCTCCATCCCAGGTAGCAGTCATTGAACTGCCTCTGAACTTTTTTGAACATACTTACATTCCTTCATTGATAAGAAGACCAAAACTGTATACCACATTCCATCAATGTGAGTGATAAAACCTGAGCCTCCAGTCCTGTCTCCCTAGCCAGATCCTTCTCCACCATAAAACTCAGTGATCTACCTTCCTGTCACAACTATGATCCTTTTTGGACTGTGACCTGCACTTCCAGCAGCAGCCACCAGCTCTGGCACTGCCTGTGGTAATGGAAACACATCCCAATCAGATTGCCTAAACTTTTCTAAATCAATGTGCATCCTCCTCATAATTCACAATCCCAAATAACTTTGTATCACCAGCAAACTTGCATTTGGTTCTCTATTCCGAGCCATTTATATATTTCATGAATAGATGAGGCCAAACACTGTTTCCTGTGTTACAAAACTACACATAGCCTATCAGATGGAAAAAGACTCATTTGTTCTCATTCTCTGTTTCCTTTCCTTTACACAGCCATTGAGTAATAGAGACATTCAGCTCGGAAACAAACCCTTTGGACCGACTCGTCTGTGCCAACCAGCTTTCCTAAACTGAACTAGTTCCATGTGTCTGCATTTGGCCTATAACCCTCTAAAAGTTTTTTACTAATGTACCTGTCCAAATGTTTCATAAATATTGTAATTGTACCCACCTCTACCCCTCCTGCGGCAGCTTGTTCCATTAGCACACAACCCTCTGTGTGAAAACATTATCCCACAGGTACCTTTTAGTTCTTTCCCCTCTCACCTTAAATAATTCTCAATACGTGCTAGTAAATCATTCCAATCACACATGCCTTAAATTTTGCCCACTGGTTTCTTATATCGGAGCATATTGAAAGCTTTCTTGAACCAAAGAATTTTCTATCTCAGCAGTGAGTTCTTTGTAGATTTTAGGATGAAGTCTGCCAGGGAATTTATCAGATTTTGTCTCCAACAATTTTGATAAAGTTGCAATACTTGTTACAATATTGGACAATAGTAATCTGTTTGGAGGATCAGGAAGTTTACATTGCGAAGTGTAAGCATGAAGAGAGTAGGTTATTAGTATGTCAAATCAGATACAGAACGTAATGTTTATGAATTACCTAAAGATTAAAACCAGAAGAAATTGAAGTCACTTTTAGTGACAGTTAATTTGCAGTGGAAAACAGATTGATAAACGATAATTAAAATAATCATTGTGTTAAAAAGGCAATTCAGAGGAGGACTTGGTTAGTTCAGTTGAATGATGGCTGGATTGTGATGTAGAATGGTGTCAACAGAATGAGTTCAATTCTTGCCTCACCTGAGGAATTGAAAGTCCCACTTCTCAATTTTTGCTCTTCCTGAGGCATAGTGACCATCAGGTTAAATTCACTGCCACTTGTCTCACTAATGGCAGAGCCACGCTATAGTTTGATATGCCAATGGCAAATTCACTTTTGACTGAAATGTACCAAGCTTTCTAGGGCAAGTTTAATTTGGATCGAGCACTCAGATGCAGCCTCTTTACGCCATATAATGATGGAGAAGATAGTAAGATTCAGCTTTTGTGAAGGTAGCAATGAAAAGTTAAAACTTGAATGGCAACTTTTGGATTTCTGTATTTAGCTGCATTAGTCTGAAGTGACTGAAGCATTTGTTAATATGTATGATGAGAATATTAGCATCAATTATCAACATTTTGATAGAAAATTATGAGCCAATGTTATCCAATTGATGAAGCATCCTATACTGAATATGCAGTCTTTACTTCAACATATTCATTGTTAGTATAGAGTTCCTATATAGAGGCAAGAGTTATAATAGCAGGATAAGTTTAAGGAGGCCCAACTATGTTCCTATTTTGCTGAAAAGGGAAAACAGTTTTCTCCTAAATAGGCATCAGCTTGTGAAGTGCTACATCAACAGGCACTGACAGACAGGATGAATAATTTTTACACAGCTTGATTTCCAGTGTGCGGTCTAGATTGATGGGGTATAGGTCAGTGGCAAGATTAAAATAGCGTGGGTCTATTTCTGGAAGGACACTATAGACTAGCAAAGTTTTGCACGAAGTGGTTTCTTACATAATTTATCCTTAAGATGGATATGAGGAGAATAAACCTCTGAATTGGCCATGTATGAAGCTCTGAGTATAGGTAGTTGATGGCTTGCAGTTTAGTTTTCAGCAATAGACTTAACAGCCTGATTGCTGGCCTCCAAGGTATACCTTATCAAGTGAAAATACACAAACCAATCTGGTATTTCAGAAATTCAGAAGTTTAAAGGGTGCCTTGATCAAATCTTTCACCATTTTGAGGGGAACAGATATTGTAGTAGAAGTTGAACAGTATATGTTAGTTAGGAGTGTAGGATTGGGGCCATAATCCAAAAATTAGGCTCCAAAAATACTTCAGGAATGAAATTGAAAAATGTTTCTACTCCAAAGTGTGGTAGATATTTGGAACTCCCTAACTGATGCCTGGTTAATTGTTAAAATTACAATTATGTTTGGCAGATCTGTGGTAACCACAAAGAGGCGAAAACCAGGGACCACAACTTAAAAATAAAAGGGGATGCCACTAACGTCTGAGATGAGGAGAATTTGTTTTACTCAGAGGGTTTTGAACATGTGGAATTGTTTACCCCAGGGAACTGAGGAGGTTCAGTTTTTGAATATGTTTAAAGTAGAGTTGTTAGATTTCTGATTACCAATGGCATACAGCATTATCAAGATGGCTTCACTAAAAGGCATTGAAGTGTTCAATGAGCCCTGATTGTACTGAATAGCAGGGCAGACTCGGCAAGATGAATATCCTTTTCCTAACCCTATGTTCCTAACCAACATTATTAAGAGACGGACAAAAATGGGAATATGGAGTTAGTTGGCAGATCACCTATGATCTCACTGAATGACAAAACAGGCTCAAGGAGCTATAAAGCCTCCTCCTTTTCCATTGTTATTATGTTCTTCACCCCCTGCATTCCAGCAAATCACATTGTTGGCAAAAATCTGTTTTCCAATGGTTCACTTGCCACAAAATGCAGGGATTAGTCCAGGTAGACACTGCTTGATTCAGTAAGAGCGTGAGTGACTTGTTTGGTGTGTTGATATGTGGTTAATGATCATTGTAAATAGCATCTGTGACAAGATTCACTGCATCAGTTGCATGAAAACTAAAAAGATAGCAGCATGCAGTGAATAGATTGTGGCTGTGGTTATCTTTAGCATTCTGCAATCCTGATTAGATTCCCTAAAGAGTGGAAACAGGCCATTCGGCCCAACAATTCCACACCACCCCTTGAAGCATCCCATCCAGACCCCTTCACTTATAATCCATACATACCAGAATACTACAGGCAATTTAGCATGGCCAATCCACCTAGCCTGCACATCTTTGGACTGTGGGAGGAAACAGTAGCACCCGGAGGAAACCCACACAGACACAGGGAGAATGTGCAAATCCACACAGACAGTTGCCCGAGGCTGGAATCGAACCCGGGTCCCTGGAGCTGTGAGACTACAGTGCTAACTACAGAGCCACCGTGCCGCCATTTAGCTATACCCTTCTAAAACACTTTTGCCTGAGCATATTGACTATTTTTATAGTGTCATTGGCTAGGCCAGGATTTATTTCCATTTCTCAGTTTGGGCATTTCACAGTTACTCTAATAAAACATGGAAGGGCAAAAGATTGTTCCATGATTTTACGTGTCACCATTTAAGAGTAAGACAATTAAAGGAAAGGACTTTTTTAAAATTCTTATTGGAGACGAAGGACTGCAAAGGCACTGGTACCTCACTTCAGCTTTTATATACAATTGAGTTTATGATTGAATGAATAGGTAAAAGAGGAAGTGTCAATGTAGATAAGATAATACTGATACTAAGAAGTAGCACGGTGTTAAAAGAAATGGTGATGTTCAAAGTAGAAAATGTACAAGACCCAACTAGCATGGACCCTAAAAATTGAAGAATGTCAGAGAGATTTCCTAGATGACTGGAGTATAGTTGGTGAAACAGTTCTTTCCGCAAAGGGAGACGATGCAGAAGAAATTTACTGATATGATGACAGAGGTCAGAAGCTTTAGTTAAACTGATGAGCTGGAGAAAAATAGGGACTTTCACTTAGCCATCCAGGATGGAATCACAAGAGACTTTGCTAGGTTAATTAGGAAACAAGCACTGACTTACTTGGCATTTGGATACCTACCCCCTCATCTACCTGTCACACTAACCCCTTGTGCACCCATGTCCCAAACATCCTACTGATACCATATCCCCTTACTTACTCAACATTGGTGGCTGCTAAACTGGATTAGAAATAAATTTGCTTATCCAAACTCCTTCTGAATTAAAAACAAACCTAATGGTTTTACATCTTTACCTTTCATAAACCCATGAACAGGCATCCACAGTCTCCTGCTTCATGAGAATCTATTGAATTTAAGTCACTATTCTGGAAGCTTTCTGTGACCTTTTTTTATAGTAGAAACGCCTTCACAGAAGTAATTGATATCCATCTGCCTCTACTTTGAACTCCAAGTGGCAAGAAGGCCACCAACGTATATAAACTTTACATTCTTCATCACACTATTACAATTGCTTTGAGGCCTCTAATAATGGAGATTCTGTGTACAGACAAGTTGAATTTTATTATATATTCTGTAATTTTCAAGTCAAAATCTTTTCTAAAATACTTTTACAAATTTTGTGCATAATGTACACTTTTGGAGAAAGGCTTTCTTTTTCCAGGTTGTAATATCAAACGAGTGTCAGAATTGGTAACCGTAACTAGACTTAAGATGAATTCTTGTTGTTAAAATTTCTAAAACAAATTTTCAGTGAAGAAAGAGTAGAGAATGGAGCCACAGCAGCATCTGTAGTTATGTTAGCTGAAAGAAGAAAAAAATTAACAATATCACATAAAAACCAAAATAATTTAGAAAACAGCTCAGCCTTCAAGTTCCAATATGAAGCCCTATTGCTGCCAGTGTTGTGAGACATGCTAGTTACATGTCTTGGTTTGGGATCTTCTGCAAATTCTATTATGACATTTTCTTTGTATCTCTGTTTACATTTCTTTTCTTACATAATTCAACCCTTGTAAAAATGATACTTCTAATGTGTCTTAATACAAAAACTTATCCACTTTCTTAAATTATTGAAAACCAATCTTTCATCCTTTTGAATTGCCTTCCTAACATACACCTCCCAGAATAGAAAACTTTAACTGGACTTACCCGGCAGCCACGTTTCTGTCGATGAAGTGATCCTTCCTCTTCAGTGTTCTTTCAATCACTGTACTGTATCAGAGCCTGTCAACATTTATACCATATGCTTGTGCGCAATTGGCTGCAGCATGCTTGCAAATTACCTTTTGCTAACTAGGAGGGCCAGGCTTCAAAGTTGCCAAACCTGTTTTATCTACTTAGAAATATTTTAGCGATCTGCAGTGACAGCATAGTGATTCAAACTAAGGCTCAAAGTATTACGGATGTCATCAATTTTTCCTTTTTGTTATCTGATTCTTCGCCTTTTGCAGTCTAAACATTTGTTTAATTAATAATATAGAATAAAACACGCCCATGCCACTGGCCAACTCTTATTTGCAGTCATTACTTAAACTTCGTAGAATCCCTACAGCGTGGAAATGTGCCATTTGGCCAATCGAGTCCATACTGAAGCTCTGAAGAGCATCTACAGAGATTTGACCAAACATCACCTCTCCACCTCCCTTACCCTGTCCTCGCAACCCCATGTTTCTCATGGCTAATCCCTCAAGCCTATACACTATGGGTATTTTAGCATAGCCAATCCAACTTAAATGCAAAGATAACACAGTGTAGAGCTGGAGGAACATAGCAGGCCAGGCAGCATCAGAGGAGAAGGAAAGCTGGGGTTTCAGGTCGGGACCATTAGAAGGGTCCTGACCCAAAACACCAGCTTTCATGCCCCTCTGACGCTGCCTGGCCTGCTATGTTCCTCCTGCTCCATTCTGCGTTATCACTAACTTCAGCATCAGCAGTTCTTACTACCCTCCACCTTAAATGCACATCTTTGGGCAGTGGGAGGAAACTGGAGGATCTAAAGGAAGCCCATGCAGACACAGGGAGAACGTGCAAACTTCACACAAATGGTCACCTGAGGGTGATGTTGAACCCAGGTCCCTGGTGCTGTGAGGTAGCAGTGCTAACTGAGATGCCAAAGTTGCTGAAACCAGGATTCCACCTAAATTGATGACATTTCATCCCTTCAGAATGGTATATCACATATCAGTGCTAGCGCCCCACATGAACATTCTTAGGCCATTGCAAGCTCTAGAATGTGGTCAATGGATTTATGACAGATGTCACACTCTTATTCAAAAAAGGAAAAGATTAAAAAGTGTATAGCTGCACTTGAACAGTTGGTGTTGGTGTGGATGGTATGGAATCATATGGCTCGCTTCTGTTTTGCAATTTCTATAATTTTAAAAGCTGTTAAAGCCATTATCTTACCTAGAAACTATGAGTTCAAGTCCTACCTTCAACCAAGACAAACACTTCATAAATTGTTCTCGGCCAAGATTTCATATTTATGGTGACAAAGTTCGAGAATGTGCAGTCCAGTGGCAAATTTATAGTGAAAATTTATTTAGTTTTGTCGATTAGTCTTCTCTCCTTGTTTCTGAGGAATAGGCCATTAACAGACATTAGATTAGTCCATACTTAGGGACAGAGTACTGCAGTTTTAGCCATTACCTCCTGCAGAGTCACTGCCCAATATACTTGTCTACTTTTCTTGCTGCCATCAGGCATACTGGTAGGCTTTGGATGTTGTTTAATCAACCTGATTGGTCATATTACAAACACAGTGTCCGTGACCAACAAAGTCTGGAGAGGGACTCAAACCTAGAGTTTCTCACCTCCACTGCACCACAAAACCTCACGCTGAATGCTGTCAGACGGTCAATTTGATAGTAAAACAAAAAGGTCGTTCTGACAGTCGACAGATGCAGGCAGCCAATAAGTATAAATTATAAGTCAAAACGATAGATTTGGCTCAGAAACCAAATACATTTTAAGGCAAAATATAAATTGGGAAATAATCATAGAATCCTTACAGGTCAGGTCTTTCAGCCATCTGACACTCTGAAGAGTATCCCATCCAGACATAACATCTTGCCCTATCCCCATAATCCCACATTTTCCATGGTTAGTTCACCTAGCATGAGCAGTACAGAGCAATTTTAACATAGCCAGTCAACATAACCTGCACATCTTCTGATTGTGGGAGGAAGCCAGAGCAAACTCAGAGACACAAGGAGAATGTGCAAACTCTGCACAGACTGTTGCTTGATTGTGGATTCAAACTCTGGTTCCTGACGCTGTGAGGTAGCAATGCTAACCATTAAACCACCTTGCCAACTTGATGTCAAACGATGTGCACTACAATTATCATGGGCGATTCTAATTTTCACATTCACTGGAAAAATTGGACGGGCAAAGGTAACTTAGAAGATGAATTTTTACAGTATGTCAAAGACTGCATCTTAGAAAATGGAGGCATCTCTTAATGTGATGCCCCTGTTCAAGAAGGGTGGCAGACAGAAAGCAGGAAACTATAGGCCAATTAGCATTGCACTTGTCATTTTGAAAATTCCATTGTCCATTACTAAGCGAGAAATAGCAGGCATTTAGAAGACCTTAACATAATTAAAAAAAGACAATATGGTTTTGTAAAAGGGAAATAGTATTTGACAAATTTGCTAGAGTTCTTTGAGTATATAACAAGTAGAGTTAATAAAGGGTTACTGATATTTGTGGTGTATTTGGATTCCAGAAGGCATTTGATTAGGCTAAAAGATTAGTGTGTAAGATAACATTTTCTTGCTTTTGGCGATTATGTTAGCATGAACTGAGCATTGATTAATGCACAGTAAACAGAGTATCATTTTTTTTCAGGTTGTAAATGTTTCTGATGTTTGCATTAATGTAGGTAGGTGTCAGTTCATGCACTTTGCAGGAAGATTCAAAAGACAGACTGTTATTTAAATGGAGAGTAACTCCAACAGGTGCAGCACAGGGTGCCTAGATCATGAAACATAAAAAGGTAGTACACAGGTGCAGCAAGTAATTAAGAAGGCAAGTTGAGTTTTGGCTGTTATTTCAACGCATTTAAAGCCTAAAAATGGCAAAGTCTCATATAAAGTGTTCGTGAAGCTGCACCAGGAATACTGCATATAATATTGATCTCAGTAATTAAAAAAAGGGCTATATTGGCATTGGAGGCAGTTCAAAAGAGATTCACCAGGCTGATTCCTGGGATGAAGAGCATAGCTAATCAAGAATGACTAAATAAGTTACCTCTTTATTCATCAGGCCTTAGAAAAATGAGATGTGGTATTATTGAAATATATAGGATTCTGAGGGGGCTTGACAGGGTAGATGCTGGGAAAATGTTTCCACTGGTGTGAGGGACCTCACACTAGGGAATATAGCTTCAGAATGGGAAGACAGGCATTTAAAACTGAGATTCAAAGTAATTACCTCTTCAAGCGGGCAGTGAATGTCTGGAATACAGAGAGTTGTGGAGCCTAGGTAACTGGAAGTATTTAAAGATGAGGTAGGTAGATTTCAAAAATACTGGAGAGCTGAGGGCAGTGAAGAGCTGGAACAAGTGTTGCAGCTTGTGGTGAATCAACCATGACCTTATTGAAAGGCAGGGTGCACTGGAGGGATGGAATATCCAGGCCACCCTTAGTTCTTATGTTCTAAAGTGGCAATTACAATTGGATTACCATTCCACTGTGTTTCACTAAACCTGCCCAGGTGTTCTGTGTTTCTCAGATCATGCCGCTTTAGAAGTACAAAGCAGACCTAATCTAAGAACCTTGCATCTCGGTGCAGGATCGGTGCTGGGATCTAAATCATAGCCACTTATATATCAGTAACTTATATATTCTGTAGTTTAAAGGTGAAAGGTACTTTGACAAGTTACATAGAGAAGGTAGGCATGCAAGATTAGTTAGTGAGGATGTAGATAGCCGAGTGGGCGAGTAAGGGATTGGGGTAGCAAAAGGGTAGGTAAGGATATAGACAGCCAGCTGGTAAGGGGGCATGGTGATAGGTGGATGGGTGTGGAGGTAGCATTTCCAGGAAAGTGGGTAAGGGAATCAGACAGGGAATGGTTGAGGGGATATGGTAGCAGGTATGTGGTGAAAGAGTAGGTTATCAGGTGGGCGAGATACTGGGGTGGTAGGCTAAATGGTTGAGGGGCTAGAACTGCAGGTAAGTGAATGCAGAGATAGGGTGAGCGTAGCTGCACAGATGGCAGGCAAATAGGAAAGAGTTTGGAGGTCAGGGATTGGAGTCAGGGAGGTCAGACACAGGGAATTGATTGGGTATTGAGTTGCCGGGGTGTCAAATATCAGGGTTAGGCGTGTACCAGCTGTCAGTGGAGGTCATGTGGGTTGTGTGGGGCTGTTAAGTCAATGTGTAAAGTTAGATGTCAGTTTTGGGGGTGAGTCCATTTTATAGCTAGGTAGGAATTAGAACAGGTAACTCTTAAGGTAGGTCGGGCAGAACCCTCTGAAGTCTGTGATTGTAACTCAGTCGGGGAGCTTTTCAGAGGGCTCCAGAAGACAGATTATTTCCCAGTACATATTTAAATTTCATTGGAAATTAGATCATAGTCAGTGCTTTGAGAAGTCTGAGGGACCTCAAACCAGTCAGCGTTGTTTGGCCTTCAACAATCTGTAGACTGGAAGATCTGGGTCAAAATCTCTAAAATTGGGTCTCAAAGAGTTTTCACAGTTTAGCCTCTCACTTCCACTATTCCATGTTCACTTTCAACAGACAAGATGGCATTAAATCGCTGAGTGGTAAGACACGCTTAACTTCTGGTGAATGTATACCGAGCCAACAGTGAAATCTCTTTTATAGCTTATCAATAATCACATCAATATGGCAATCACTTTCCAACAAAAAGGCCATGACTTAAGCATGGATGGAATGAAAGATTTAATCAATGGAAGAGATCAAAACATGCATTTGTATAGGACCTCATGATATCCCAAAGCTTTTCACTGTTAATGATTTTTCTTCCAACACAGTCACTGTTGCAATGTAGATAGAGTAATGTCTTGATGTAATGTCCTTAGCAGAGAAGAGCAAACGCATCTTCTCCAACATGAATTGGGCTGATCTGAGAGTTCTTGATATTTACGCAAAGTTGACAACAGTAGGAGTACCAACTCCAACATTAAACTCTTCTGTCAGCACAACTACTCTCCTTATAACACCCACAAAATTAAAATAAAACTGCCTTTTCAGAAATAAGAGATAACACTTTGACAGTCATCCCAAACTTAATTGAAGAAGGGTTTAGGCCTGAAATGTCAGCCTTCATGCCCCTCTGATTGGGGCTGGGCCTGCTGGGTTCATTCAGCTCCACACCTTGTTATCTCAGATTCTCCAGCACCTGCATGTTCCTACTATCTATGAAATGAATTCCTGGCTAACAATGAAGCACTGAGTTGGCTTCAGGGAAGGGCAGTGGGTGAGGTGGAAGCCGCACCTAGAAAGTACTAGATAGTGGATCTCATTAAGATTTAGCCTCTTGAGTGAGTGTGCTGACAAATATGGTCAAAGAATTACATTAGTTCTGTGACACGGTGGTTTAGTTACTGCTACTTAAGTAGCAAAGGGTAATGCAGGAATTTACCAAGTTGTAACTTGTTGTTGTTGATGTCACTAATATTCAGTCGTTACTAACCAGTGCTGATTAAAGCCTACAACTGTTCACTTGTTGTCAGGACTATTTGCTTCTGAAGACTGCTCCAGAATGTTAGATCTTTCCTCAGCGAACTGTGTTAGGGTAAATGACAAGAACAAGGAGAGAGCCTCTACTAGAAAATATAAATTTAACAATTTGGTAAAAGGATATAGGCCCAGGATTGTCATGACAGAAAAAAGAAAAATGTTTAAAAAGTAAAACAAAGGCTCATCACAAACAACACTTACATCATTTAAATTGAACATGTATTTGAAAATGAAGAATTTAGAGATACTTGAAGGCAACGTAAAATGAAAATTAAAGTATCTGCAGTCAAATTTTAACTGAATGCACCCAGTAGGAATACAGTTGATGACCCATTAGAACAACAAAAATCAATCAAATCATTCTGGGCATTAATTTAAAAAAGTCATATTGTAGCTGTATAAGACTTTGGTTGGGCCATATTTGGAGCATTGTGTTCTGTTCTGGTCATCATCCTATTGGAAGGATGTGGAGGCATCGGAGAGGGCCCAAAAGAGATTTACCAGGATGTTGTCTGGATTGTAGTTAATTATGAGAGGTTGGGTTGTTTTCTTTGGAGTGTCAGAGGCTGAGGGGTGGCCTGGTAGAAGTATATAAAATTATGAGAGGCACTGATAGGGTGGATAGTTGAAAGTTTTTCCAAGAGTAGAAATGTCAAATACTAGGAGGCATAGATGTAAGGTGAGATGGGGCAAGTTTAAAGAAGATGTGCACGGTGAATTTATAATGCAGATGCTGAGAAGCGTCTGAAATACGCTGCCAGAGAACATTGTGGAACTAGATACGATAGCAGTACTTAAGAAGCATTTGGAGGTCCACATAAACAGGCAGGGAATAGCGAGAAACAGACTATGTGCAGGCAGATGGGATTAGGTTAGAATGACATCATGGTCACATGGATATGGTAAACCAAAGGGCCTGTTCTTGTGCTGCGCTGTTCTATATTCTATATATTGTGTACCCTCTTTCTATTGCAAATCCCTTGACTGTCATCTGCAACGCAGTGCCTGGCTCTGGTAGCAAATTAGCCTGTCAGAAACAGATAAATACTTATTAATAAATAGAAATTAGTGTCCTACATTGTAATTAGGCCACAATCGGGATTGGAATTTAACAGGACAGGCACAAGTCCAATTTGCTGAGTAAAGTTGCACAGGATTTGCTTTGCAAACTGACTGACTCAACTGGAAATGTGAAATTGTGGGCTTAGTCAAAAAGGAGGTACATATAAGGTTTCAGAAACTAATGATAGAGAGAGCCTTTAGGGAATATAAAGAAAGCAGATAAGATCTTAAACAAGGAGTTAGGAGGAGCAAAAGGGACATGAAATTTCCTTGGAAAACATGATTAAGTAAAATCCAAAGGCATTTTATTAATATATAAGGAGGAGGAGAATGGCTAAGGAAAGTGTAGATCCAATCAAAGACAAAGCAGGGAATTAACGCATGGTGCTGGGGGAAGTGATGGAGTCCCTAATGAATATTTGATTGGTATTCACAATGGAGAAGGATGTGGTGGACGGTGTGTCTAGAGAGGGGTATGATTATATTCTAGTGCATGTTGATATAAAAAAACGGTGTTGGGTGTTTTGAAATGCATTAAGGTAGACAAGTCCTCAGGATCTAATGGGATCTATCCCAGTATGCTGGAGAAGGTAAGGGAGGCATTTGCTAGGGTCTTGTACAAAATTTTTATATCCTCTTCAGTCACCAGAGAGATCTCAGTGAGGATGAGAAAATAGCCAATACTATTCTTTAAATTGAAAAGGGCAATGTAGGTATTCTGAGAAAATCCTGGCTGGTGGGCCTTATGTCAGTGGTAGGGAAATTATTGGAGAAGATCCTTAGGGATATGATTTTCTCACAGTTGGAAAAATATGGGCCTATTAGTGATAAGCAGCAAGGTTTTGTGTGGGGAAGGTCATGTCTCACAAACTTGATTGCGTTTTCTGAGAAAATTAAAGTTGATTGAGGGAAAAGCAGTGGACGCTGTCTGTATGAAAATTAACAAGGTCTTTGAAAAGGTCCCACAAGGCAGGCTGATACAGAACGTGAAGGCACATCGGATCTGCAGTGAGCTGGTAAAATGGACACAAAACTGGGTTGGTTATAGAAGACAGAGAGTAGCCATGGAAGAGTATTTTTCTAACTGGAGATCTGTGACCAGTGGTGTTCCGCAGAGATTATTGCATGGGCTCCTATTGTTCATAATGTGTATATAAATGACTTACAGCAGAATGTGAGTGATCTGATTAGTAAGTTTGTGGAGACAAAGATTGGCGACGTGTGGATAGTGAGGTGGATTGCCAGAAGATATAGCAGGATATAGATAGGTTGGAGATTTGGGCAGAGAAATGGGTGGAATTTAATCTTGACAAATGCAAGGTGATGTATTTTGGAAGGCCTAATGGAGGAGAGAAGTATGCAGTAAATGGCAGAACTCTTAGAAGTATTAACATACAGAGGGATCAGGTTTATCAGGCCACAGTTCCCTGACAGTGATAACACAAATGGATAACATGATCAAGAAGGCATTGACAAACTTGCCTTAATTGATCAAGGCAGAGAGTATAAAAAATTGACAAGTTACATTGCAGTTCTACAGAACTTTTGTTATGTCACATTTGGAATCTTGCATACAGTTCTGGTCGCTATACTGCCAGACGGATGTGGAGTCTTTGGCGAGGGTAAAGGTTTACCAGGATGTTGCCTGATTTGGAGGGTATTGGCTATGAAGAGTTATTGAACAAACTTTGTTTTCTTTTGAACATTGGAGATTGAGGGTCAATCTGATAGAAGTTTACAAAATTATGAGAGGTTTGGGTGACATGAATAGTTGGAGTCTTTTTCCCAGGGTAGAAATATGAATTACTAGGGGATATAGGTTTGAGATAAAATTGGGAAACTTTAAACAAGATATGAGGGGCAAGTTTTTTACACACAGGGTGATAAGAGCCTGGAATGTACTGCCAGAGAAGCTGGTAGAGCCAGGTATAAATGCAACATTTAAGAGGGATCTGGACAGATAGATAGAAGTTACTGACTGCATAGAGGCAATAGTTATTTAATTTAGAAAGGCTTTATGTGTTGGTTTAGCCTTGGAGGGGCGAAGGTCCTCCTTTTGTGTTGTACTGGTCTTTGTTCTTTGGTACAATGTGGAGCTGAAGAAACACAGTTTGTCAGGCAGTATCAGGGGAGTAGGACGTTTTGGCTCGACCTCTTTGTTCTTTGGTAGTGGGAACAACTCGAGGAAGATGAGCCACATTAGTAGCAGCATGAACAATGAGAACAGGAAGCAGATGGACACGTAGCATGTGAGTGGGATTGCTCGTTGTAGGCCTCACTCGGCATATAAATTCTATAGGCCAATTGTTCATTATGTGTATGTCTCTGAGGAGTTCTTTAGTGGATAGCTGGGCTGCATCAGTTAAACTGCTGCTGATCTATGTGCTGTCTATTCAAACAGCTCCTATTGGCTCCTGAATCAGAAGTTCCTCTGTGCCAATGTCATTCAACATGTTATCTTTCCTATGGAAAAAAAAGCAGCTTATAATAGAGGCCTCAACAATAATCAGCATTAGCTATCTTCCTAGGGTATGTTAGACCATATTCATATAATTATCAGGACGTCAGAGGACAAATAGAGTCCTTAGGGAAAGGAGGGTCTTCAATCTAGTAATGTTTAACCAGTGAATATCACAGAAGGATAAACTAAGCCTATATGGACTTTGCTGGAGGCAGCCATGTCATCTTCATTGTAAATAAACCTGGAAGACTGTTCTCTAGTCTGCCTTTGCCATCAAGTGAGGCTCATTAATCCTGTGTCCATCTCTATATTACAGGCAGCTCTTACACAACCCATAACTGAGTTTCATATCAAATTCTGTGTCGGTGTTTGGGAGTGAGGCAATACATGATTTTGCCACCCTGTGAAGGTGTGTCCTCTTTTGATCTTTCTTGGCAAGAGTAAAGAGGAAAAAGACCACAGGCAAAATAACTTTGAGACATTAGGCAGTTGCAGATGACAGGCATCATAATGCTATTGCTTAACATAGCCAAGGTAATAGAACCCTAGATTATGAAGAGGTGGAATTAATGCAATCTACAGGTCATGCTATGGGCTTGAAATCCTTGGTATACATAACTCTTTCAAATGTATTTATTTGAAACTTTTGCTACCCTATCTTTGATTTGATTAAGAGACTGCCTGTCTCCAAACTGCTGGATGGTGTTTATTTCTCCAGAGAATAGCGATCAAAGTGAGTGAGCGTCTCCAACATGAGAGAACTTACATGTATGGAGCCTCTGATTGCAGTGAATGTGCTGGGAGGAGGAAGTAGAAGCATAGTGGAGTATCAGATGGAACTAAAGTATCTGAAGCATCAGGTGAGGGAAACACAATGAAAGGAGTTAATTGCTCAGCAATGACCACCATATGAAAACAAAATCCTGCTAGCAGTTGCTTTGACAGGAAAAGTCCAACCCAGTCAATTACCAGGTCATGGGCCTACTCTTGATTATCAGTAAAGTAATAGAAGGAGTCATCAACAGTGTTATCAAGCAACACTTGCTCAGCAATAACCTACTCAGTGACAGTCAGTTTGGCTTCCACCAGAATCAGATCCTGACTTCATTACAACCCATGTTCAAATGTGGACAAAAGAGCTGAATTCTACTGGTGAGTTGAGAATAATTTCCCTTGATATCAAGACAGCATTTGACTGACCATAGCATCAAGGAGCAGAGAAAAACTGGAATCAGTATTAGACAGGGAGAAATGTTCCGCTGACTGGGGTTTATACCTAGGGCATAGGAAGATGTTTGCAGTTGTTGGAAGTCAGTCATCTCAGCTCCAGGACAACTCTGCAAGAGTTCTTCAGAGTTGTGTCTTAGGCCTAAAATTATCTTCAGCTGCTTCATCAATGACCCTCTTTACATCATAAGGTCAGAAATGGGGATGTTCACTGATTACACAATTTTCAGCACCGTTCATGACCCTTCAAAAACTGAAGCAGGTCAGAGGCTAGGAATATTGCAGCTTATAACTCATTTCCTGACACCCCCAAAGCATGTTCACCATCTACAAGGCACAAATTAGGATTGTGTTGGAATATTTTCCTATTAATGGAACTCCACTAACATTCAAGACACTTTCCAGAACAAAACAGCTACAACCACAAATGTTCTGTCCTACCACCCCAGGCATTCAACAGCAGCTACGCATACAATCTGCAGGATGCACTGCAGCAATTTACCAAAGTTACACACACACACACACACACACACACACACACACAATCGACCCCAATCCCAGTAAAACTAATTGGTGTGTGGGTTTGAATAACATCTTTCTGTTTCAGGGCTGGATTTTATGCTGCTCTGGTGGTAGGTTTTGCTGTAAGTTGTTTGTGAAACCCATGTGATAAAACTGAATAAGAAAAGAAACTGCATTAGCAATTCTAATTATGCCATTAAAATATTGTTGTGATAAGATACTGGAGATTTGGCATGCCTGCAGCTTGGCATAATGGCTGACGTCCATTATCTCTATCGCAGGTCATTTCTGTGTAATGTATTCATGATAGCAATTACAACAGAGACTCAAACGTACAATTATATATCTTTTAGCAAACTTTAATTGATCTCCTTGGGAAGTCTGATATCTGTGCAAATCTGACATATTCATGATCAGAATCCTAATTTCAGCCCTCTGTGTGAGTAAAATATTAATTTCAGACCTTTTGGAAAAGAATTTCATGGTCTGTAGTGGGCTGGAATGAAGATGATTGGAAAAGCTGAATATTTAGTCCCCATTTTCCAGTGTTTTGCATGAATGTGGGAAGAGACTCCAGACTGTTGAAAGTGGGAGATACTTACAGTATCCAGTTCCAATCCTATCAGCAACTGTTAATATTATTCTGTACTCATCAATGTTTGATTATACTAACATGTGATAATCTGCATTCAAAAGCATTTGGCTACATTCTAAAGCATTCGTTTGTCACCTTTTGACATCTAGTAGTGATCTATTGCAATCAGAGACACTGAAATGAATCAACAGCATTCCCAGCACATCAATCGCAAACATCTGTTTTTTTCAAAATGCTCAACAGCAATCAACGGAAATAAATGGAAATCACCAGAATACATGTTGAAATAAAATCATTTTAGGCCTAGAAGCAATCAAGAGAAGGAAATCTCAGATAAATCTCCATAATTTTCCTAAGTACCAGTTTCAAGTGTTTGTTTAAAATAGACGTGCCACAACAGTGACCATTATTATATTATTTGTATTAGTTGTATTGGATACTGAAATTATTATCAATGTTTATTAAAAAGTTATCAATAATTTTTATTGTCCTATATTATTACAGCCCTCCTTACTCTGCTGTCTACACATCAGGTAACCCCACTTGCCCCTCTCCTCCCTTACTACGTGTTTTCCTCTTTATAGAGTTCCTTTTCTTTCCTTCTGCCCCTCCCTTCCTCCTCTACTTCACCCACTCAGATGAAGTGTTTGCCAGAACCAGGTGTTACTTTGGAAATGAGTTCCACTTCAGGCTGTCATAGGAGCCCCAATGTGATGGCAGATGGAGCAGAAAAGCTGATGGGTAATTGGTTTTGGAAAGGTCATGGGACCAATGGTAGATAGCTGTTGGAAACATGGCCCAGCTCTGACCTTTAATGATGGTACAAGAGTGCCAATCCCTTGGGTTGGGGGGGGAAGAAGAAGATAAGGAAAATGAATAGGGGATGCCATCCCAAGCCTGGGAAGGGAGGGAAGTGGTGAGCCACAGCCCTGTTCCTGGAGGAGGGAGAGGGCTAAGAGACAGTAGTATCTGAGACTGGAAGAGGGAGTGAGGTTTTAGTCCTAAGGTTGAGTGAGGAAGCATGGGTGGGAGTTGGGTCCTCAGCCTGAGGAAGGAAGCAAGGGGCCTAGGGTTTGTTGTCCCAAGCCAGTAGAGGTGAGAGGTTTGAGCGCGAGCATGTGAGAGAGAGGTGGAACAATGTATGCGTGGTATTTGGTGAGTGTGGAGGGAGGCAGGGATGCGGGACAGACACTCAAGCCCAAGCAAGTATGCTTCTGCCAGGCTGAATGGGCTTTCCTGATAGTTGGGTGGTTACAACTCCCAGCAAGGTAAGGGGCTTAGCAGAGGAATGGAAGAGCAGGGTGAGCCACCAGATAATGATTTGGAGACACACAATGAGTAGTCAAGCTTTTCTTTATTTTTCTGTACATATGACATTTTTGCATTCTTCTCATCTTGCCCCTATATGTGTAAGCCTATGGACATCTGGTTTTCCTGGGAAGTATCATAGCTTGGACAGGACCATGCTCTTGGTTATGGTGATTCCTGCCAACAGTCTTTTGAGTTCCTCGTTGTTGCAGATGGAAGCTGTAGTTGGCAGAGAAGATGCTGTCATCATGGTTTATCTTGCTCCCCTTGCCAATTTCTGACTCTGATTGTTTAGGTACTTCAGAATGGCGGCCAAGTAGATGCGGGCACAGCATCCCTGGTGGTGTGTGCATGGAGGTCACAGTGGTGGGACAGACACAAGTGACACCCTGGCAGAGTGGACTCAGAGGGCCTCATGGGCTAGGCACAGGGGGTCACCCTGGCAGAGTGGCACAAAGGTCACCCTAGGAGATTGGACACAGACGTCTCCCTGGCAGAGTCTGTTCAGAGGCACCAGGGAATGATCAGAGGAAGGGTAGTGCTGCCAATTTAAATGGAAAGTGTGAGGGAAGCTCTTGGGAATATTTTTGAAAACACGTGGTAAGATTAATTTAGTTTTGTTTGTATCAAAACTTGGAGGAAATTGCACTGAGCTTGTTCCAATGTTTGAGCACCTATGTATTTTCTAATTAGGAAAAAAATCTGTGGTTGTAATTTAACTTTATTGTATAATCCATTGCAACACAAAATCTTGTTGTCTATCCAAAACAGATTGGTGAGACAGCACCAAAACATTTCCTTAAGGGCCATGGTTATTTCATATATGATTCAGAATTACGCTTTGAAGGTTTCTAATTGGCCATATGTATATTAATAGTTCATTTTGATTAAGAAAGACATGTTACCTACTAAAAATTCCATTATGAAACTTAGGACAGTAGTAATTTTCAGTATATTTTACAGACAGAAAAATAGAAGAGCTTTACATTTCTGGAGAGTATGGTGGATCCAGTGATATGCCTTTTGCCTCCAGCAGGGTATCCTTACCTAATGCAGCAATGCTCAGAATATAAGAAAGTATGAGATGGATAACATGGCAGAAAGATTCAACACACATTTATTACAGCTTGCAGATATATGCAAATATGACGGAGTGCTAAGTTTAAACTTTTCAGTTACAGAGGTTTGCATATTTCCATCAGCATGTCATGCTTCCATTGACCTTAGTTAAGATGGAGAATGAGTCCTTTATGCCCTCAGGTCACATGCTATGGTAAACTGACGATATCATGAGCAAGTCTCATAAAAGTATACTGACACACTAACTGAGATACAAAGCAAAACTCAAAGACATATGTTACTACAAACTCTGTGAATATCAAGCCGAAACAGGAGAAAGATGAACAGCAGAAGGAAATTAGGTTCTATTCTGAGGATAGCGCTTGTACATTCTTAATGGTTAGCAAAACAAATACCAAATTGGATTTTACAAAAAGTGTCAATCACACCCAGATTGCCACCCCATTCCTGTATTACATCATTTCTTACAGATAGTTCCAATCTGGGCTCTTCCAGAAATGTGGACCATTCTTTAAATCTGGCAGGTCCCTAATAATGCAGGATTGTCAGGGGAAGGAAAACAATGCCTTACTTTTTGTAACAATCATTTACCATATTCCAAGATTTAAATGTTCAGCATCACAGGCAGCCACTTTGGCCGCTCCAATGAAAGGGCCAGTTGGTAAGGAAAATGTGGGGTTAGGGTGTCAGGTGGGTGCAGAGTAGGATGCAGGGCATCAGGTCGGTAGGATGCCAAATAAGTGATGGAGTATTTAGGTAGGTCTTAGTGGATGGTAAAAATCAAATCTAGGAGCAGTGAAGTGAGGAATTGGTGGGGGTATTTGGATTCTTGGAGGGGTCTGAAGATTGTTCGGTTCTGGGGGGAATGAGGATAATTGGGTTCTGAGGGAGTGGGGGTTGTTGGGGTCTGGAGCAGTGGGATCTTATTGGGGTCTGGAGGGTGTGGGGTTGTTGGGATCTGAAGGGTAAGGGGATTGTTGGGGTCTGGCGGCGTAGGGATTTTTGGGTTCTGAGGGAATGGGGTTTGTTGGATTCTGGGGTAGTGGGGTCTTCTTAGGGTCTGGAGGGTGTGGGGTTGTTGGGGTCTAGAGGGAGAGGAGATTGTTGGAGGCAGGAGGGAGAGGAGGCTGTTGGTGTCTGGAGGGTGCGGATGTTGTTGGGGTCTGGAAGGTGTGGGGTTTGTTGGGGTCTTGAGGCTGTTGGAGACATTGGACGCAGTAGGTGGTGTTGGTGTCTGGTGAGGTGTGGGAATTGTTGGGGTGGGCGAGTGTGTGGAGATGATGAGTTGGACTGAAGGGTCTGTTTCCGCACTATATGACTCTGTGACTGTAAATAGTCTCCTCTAAATTTTGATGATTCAATAATTTTCCAAGTAATTTGCATCTGAAAAGATTGAACGTGAAAGTCAGCTGCATTCACTGATTGTAAACAGTAACTAAAATATATTTGTATTAAGGTCTGGATGGGTTGGGCTGCCAGCATTGTGGTATAATTGCTGGCATCTATTATCTCTATAACAAATCATTCTAGTGTAATTTATTTTTGTCAACAATTACAGCAGAGATTCTAGTAAACAACAAAGCTTTTTTTTTTACTGATTTTTTTTCTTAATTGAGTTCCCCAGGCAATCTGATGTGTGATTGTACAACTCCAGACTATTCATGATCAGAAGCATAATTACATCCCACTGCAAGAGCAGAATTTGTATGTAAGACTCTCGAGGCCAGAGTGTCATGCCTGAAGTGGGCTGGATAGAAGGTGGGTAACACAAAATGTGGCTGTACATTCTGCCTCTATATCCATCTCAAGCCTTTTTTTTCTGGGTGTGAATTGTGAAAGAGAGAGTAAGCCTTTGAACCAGCAGATTTGAATGTATTGACCTTAAAATTCAACTCTGTAAAGTAAGTCTCTGTGTTATAACTTACACAACGGCATAATATTCATTGTATAACTTTTTCACCTATCCCAATCAATCTGGAGCACCATGACAAAAACTTTGCCTTAAAGTGTTTCATCAGTTCACATGAGGTGCACAAAACTGTTTTATCGGTTTCTGACTGGTTGTATTCATTAAAAAACATATTAAGGCCAGCCACCTCAGAGGCTCTTTATTGTAAAATAATGGGAATAGATTCGTAACTTCAATGTAATAAATTTACAAAACAATAAAAGCACCTTACATTTCCATAACTAATACCTGAACTTCACAGCAAATAGATAAATTCACTAAACTGATTGTCCAACAGATTATCTCTCATCCTCTGTCATACTCACAAACAGACTGACTAACTGTGTATATTGTTCTTTCTCTCCCTGTGTTATTAAACCCCTGCAGCTAAACTATGCTAAGCTGTGGTAGCTGTGTTTTACTTCTGCCACTTTTTATGATCAGTTGGTCCCCCCACATCCCCGCCTGGGACCACCTTCCAGTTAAAGAGTGGTAAACATCCATTAAAATATATATAAACAAATTAGACTTCCAGATTCCACATTATCACTCATGAAATGATTACAAAATGCAAACTAAAATGCGTCACAGATTTTAAGAACTGCCAATGCTACAGTCAGAAATAACACAGTGTGGAGAAATTCCTGTAGAAGGGCGCTGACCCGAAATGTCAACTTTCTTACTCCTCGAATGCTGCCTGGCCTGCTGTGTTCCTCCAGCTCCACACTGCGTTAAACTAAAATCTGTGTCTCCTTGTTTCATTATACACATTAAAAGCAAGTCATAAGTAAGCTTAAGGTTATACTTTGTTTTTAGCAGTAATGAGTAGGGGCAAGAAAGAAGGAAGAAAGAAAAAATGCGAGTTTTCCATCTATTCAGGAGGTACTATTTTGGGAAAGTGTTTCTGTTAAAGCGATCACCAGTTTTTCTTTGAGATAGTAGGAACTTCCGATGCTGGAGTCAAAGATAACACACTGTGGAGCTGGAGGAAGAGAGCAGGCCAGGCAGCATCATAGGATCAGGAAACCTTCTTGATCCTCCAGCTCCACACTGTGCTACCAGGTTTTCTTTTATTTTTATCGTTTTTGATTTGGAACTTGAATTGAAGTTGTGAATTGAACTTTGAATAGCAGCAGCATTTTTTTTAACAAAAGGGGAGGAGAGAACAAAAGACTGACGATTGTTGTTAAGAACTGGCCTGGAATGATAACGCAGGTTATTTACTACCCTAAGAAAACTGCTGATGATTCAGCACTGAGATGTCGTTATAATGAAAGACTGGCAGCTAATTGGATGCTGAATTGGGTCAATCACCAGAAGAACTGTGTATTCTAGGTAGCTGTGGGAGTCGGTGGGCTTGAAATGGACATCAGTTACAAGCTGGTTGCCTGAGATGGAGACTGAGAGATCCAGGAAGGTGAGGGATGTGCTGGAGATGGCCCAGGTGAACTGAAGGTTGGGGTGGAAGGTGTTGGTGAAGTGGATGAACTGTTCGAGCTCCTCTGGGGAGGAAGAGGCGGCACCGATACAGTCATCAATGTAACAGAGGAAGAGGTGGGGTTTGGGGCCTGTGTAGGTGCGAAAGATCTCCTACCTACTAACCTCATCCCATCTCCTTGACCTGTCCGTCTTCCCCGGACTGACCTATCCCCTCCCTACCTCCCCACCTATACTCTCCTCTCCACCTATCTTCTTTTCTCTCCATCTTCGGTCCGCCTCTCCCTCTCTCCCTATTTATTCCAGTTCCCTCACCCCATCCCCCTCTCTGATGAAGGGTCTAGGCCCGAAACGTCAGCTTTTGTGCTGCTGAGATGCTGCTGGGCCTGCTGTGTTCATCCAGCCTCACATTTCATTATCTTGGATTCTCCAGCATCTGCAGTTCCTATTATCACCGAAAGCAAAGCTGATTTGTTTTGGCTTGCTATTTCTGTGTTGTCACAATTGTACATTTTTGAACAATAAAACAAATACTGATTTTCTTTCTAAAAATGCTTGTTGCTTCATTTAGATTTGTGAAAAATGTTTTTGTTTTAATGAAGCAGTTATTATGGGTATGTGCAAGATTGTCCTCAGAGCAAAAAAAATGCTTAAGATGACATGTAGGAGTTTCTGTCATCGAAGAGGGAGAAATTGTTGGCATTGTATGAAGGCCATCTTGTGAAGACATTGTGTATGATATGGGTTTCAGATAATTGACATTAGAACCAGAGGAGCGATAAGGAGATAAAAATTATGTACAGGGATTTTATGACATGGAATCTATTGTCTGAAAAGATCGTGGAACTAAATTCAGTTGTAAGTTTCAAAAGAGAATTGAATATATACTTGAAAAGAAAGAAAGAGTGATGAGGAGAGACGAAAGATAATTAAATGTAATGTTCAAAGACTTCGCAGAATTGCAATAAAACAAACAGACTCCTGTCCGTACTCTGTATGATGATTCTGCAATTCTCCTGTTAATTTGTATTTGAAAAGATTGAATATGAAAATTAGCTGCACTGGCTTACTTTTAAAAAGTCATTAAAAATGGTTGTAATAAGGTATTGAAGGTTTGGAGTACCATGGTTTAATTGCTGCCATGTATTATTGCTGTCTCAGGTCATTTGAATATAACGTAACTGTGTCAGCGATTACAGCAGTGACTCAAATGAACAACAAAATACTTTTATGTGTTTTTTTAATTGAGCCCCTCGGGCACGCTAATGTTTGACAGTACAACTGCAATCTATTCATGGTCAGATTCATAACTTCAGCAATCTGCAGGAGCTAAATATTCATCTGAGAATGGCCTGAAGCAGTATGGAATGGAAATGACAAGCACAAAACAAAATTGACATTTGGCATTGATATTGCATGGCCAAATGTTTCATCTCTGTTTCCATCATTGACAAATTTCCTGAAGAAATGGGGGATTGGAGATCCCAGCCCTCATTCCGTAACAGGCCAAAGAAGAGTATGCTGAAAAATTGACATCAATTTTTTAACTTTAGTGGAATGGCCAATTTTCAGGAGCTCACAACTGCGAGGATTGCTGCACTGGAAATTGTAGGGATAAGTCAAGAGAGCAAAACAATATTGTAAATATTAGAAGCATGACACCTAACAGTTGAAATGTCTCAACCCTTTGAAGAAACAATTTCACTATCATGACAAAAGTCAGCGGAGAAGCCCAAAGTAAGAACTTCACCATCCCTCGCAATAAATCATTGACTTCTAACAAAATTACAGCAACTGCAACAATAGCTTCTCAGTCATTCCTGTAACTTTACCTATGGTGCTTCTCAAGATAATCAGCCTTTGAGGATCCACAGTTTCTTGTAGATAGATATTGATGAGACCAAGCCATCATGTCATCTCTTCTCCAAACCTCACTCATTTTCTACAAATTCCGTCAATCTACCTAACCTTATCTCTATGGGAGTGTGATGCAACTGTGCCATTTAACGTAGAGATGTTCTGTGCTGTCTCTCCCTTGCAGGGAGATGTTGTCACAGTGGTACTCATCCCATGACTAACCCTTCCTCACATCCACGCTGCCTTGACATAACCACTTCATCATCTCTCCCAGCTATCTGCACCTCCCACCTCACTGACCAATCCCCACCAGTCCCTACTGGCACTCACCTATCATCATCCCACCTACCTTCTGCAGCCTCACCCCCTCCCTCTATTTATTTCAGAATTGCCCTCCCCCTCCCCATTCCTGAAGAACGTTCCTGCCACGAAACTTCAACTTTCCTGCTCCTCTGATGCTACCTGGCCTGCTGTGTACCTCCAGCTCCAAGCTGTGAATGACATGTAGACTAACCTGGGCAAGGGTTGCAGATTTCCTGAAGTACATGTGTGAACTAGATGGGCTTTTACAACAAGTGGCATTAATGAAAACTACAGCAATCATCAGCTCATTTTCAAGAATATAGTGGAAAGTGAGGGATAGGATAACATTTTATGTAGCGTGGAAAGAATGCTGATCAGCATATTTGTGGCAAGTGGCATCACTTCAAACTTACAAATTGTATATAAATTGTAATTGCGTATAATGAGTCCAAGATGACAGCAGACTAGGACACTCTGGTCGGAGCTCCTCTGCTCTCCAGGTCCTTTATTCCTTTTCTGTCTTGTTTTTTCTCTCTTTTTCTCTTTCTTCACCTCCCCCTCCCCACCCTCAGGAGTGTGGAGTTGCAGAGAGCTGGAGCGAGTGTACTCAGACCCACGGTGGGCCGGAGTGAGCGGGCCAGAGTGAGCAGGCCGAGACCCACAGACAAACAGAGCGAGCAACGTGGCCTTGAGCTCAGGGGCCTGCAGGCATGCCCCATGAGCCCCAGAACACCATGAGCAGTGAGCCCTGTGAGCATGGAAAAGTCCCGCAGCAGTATGTTCGAAGCAGCCCCAGAGCAGCATGCAGGCTGTGAGTCTTGGACAGAGACCAGTGTGAGGGGACAATCTTTGCCTTAGAACACTGTAATGTTAACCCCTCAAAGGAAATGTAAAATACAAATGATTCTGATCTCAAATGCTTATTTTGTTCTAAATTCCTTTAAGTATTGAAAATATTTTGGTCACTGAATGCATAATACCTGCCATTTTGATAAGTTAGCAGTTTTCCTGTAATTTATGCAAATATTCACATTTGAATAAGTTTTCCTGCTTAGCTCAGCAATGTATTCATATTACATGCTTCGTATTAGCTAATGCTCACTCTGTCTTCTCTCCACACCCTTTCCCAAACTTCCCCTCCGTGTCTCAACAAGTTATCTTTCATAACAGCAATTTACTTTATGTTACCTCTGGTGAAATTCAGATGTTCCGAAGGCCATTGGGAAGATTCAAAGCTTAACACTTATATTTTAAGAACTGGTTTTCACTGGTCATAAGCAATCTGAATCAAACACACTGATACCTGACATAATCAACATCAACAGTCCATCCCTCTCTGGGCAATCCTCTGAGCAAATGTATCAGATTCAGCTCTCTGATATCTAATGAAAATTCATATATGCAAATTGGCAATGTTTGAACAAGCCAACAACAAAGTGACTGCAGGGAATAAACGCAGTCCTTCATCAAATATATCCCATAACATAGTAGCTGGATAATCTTTCCTGCTCCCATCTTTCCGAGTAATTCTGTAATTGTTTACCCAAAATATTTGAAGAGGCAAATATGAACATAATCGTATATAGGAAATTTTTGCTGATAGTAAAAATATTAAAAAGAATATTAAGAGCAACTGTTTCGCATGTTCTCTCCCCTGTCTATGTGGGTTTGCTCTCACTGTCCAAAAATGTGCAGGTTAGGTGGATTGGCCATGCCAAATTTCCCCACAGTAGCCAGGGACATTTTGGCTAGGTGGATGAGCCATTGGGAAGTACAGAGTTAAAAGGATAAAGTTGGGAGGTTGGGTCTGGATGGGATGCTCCTCGGACGGTCAGTTTGTGCTTGGGCTGAATGGCCTGCTCCCACACTGTAGGGATTCTATGATTCTATAAAAGATTGCATTTGTGAGCATCATTCATGACCTTAGGATGTTCCAAAGTGATGCACAGCTAATGAGGTACTACCTTTAAGATCAAGGCGAGAATGTGTGCTTTGACATGCTTGTTCCTTAAATGCTAATCAACACTGTATAGTTTTAATATGTAGCCCGTAGTACTCAAGTAAATTTATAACAGTAAGTGTGTTGCATACTATTTTGTAAAGGTCCTCGTACTTGTAATAGTCATTGATAACAGCAGAGGTGGCAGATCATGACATGAATCATTACGCTATATTGATTTGATGCCGTTTCTAAGTCCCAGTCTCCCACCACCCTGGTAATGTTGTGGGGCATTACTCTACGTTTCTGGACTACTGGTACAGGAATATTACCACAATACTACCATGTACTTAGTCTAAAAGTGCTACTAAGGAATATTTACAGATTCTGCAGAGGCCAGGAAAACATTAACGTTATTTAAGGCACATCTTACTCTGGCTCCATCTTGCTGCAAAGCTACTCAAGACAGAATGACCATGAGACCTTTGATGGCCGTGTGCTGTGCCTGTTAGTACAGGTCAGACATATCCTTATATTCTACATTTTCCCATTAGGTTCATTGCTGAATTATTTCCTCAGAATCTTGGTAAAATTTCACACATTTTGCGAATGTTTTAATAATTGAGCTTTAATGGCATACAACAAATGATTACACTGGTGATGAAGAAATATTTGATAATTTAATTTTTTGTGCTGAAATATGTTGCTTCAAGCATAGGTGGTCCTTTTTCTTAAAATTGAGCACGTTTGAGAGAATGGAAACAGGTCAAGGCAGAGAAGGACAAGCTACTAGGAGAAGAAAGAGCTGGAGTGCAGAAGAAGACTCTTATCAGAGGCAGAAGCTCACTTAGAGTTTTCAGGGTACAGTTCTCCTCCCTGACTTTCAGCAAGGATCAATGTTTGAAACATGAATATTTCACTTCAAACTTAATCATGCACACTAACTATTCAATTGTAACAGCAGATATAGATCAGGGCAAGGACAGCATTGCTATCAAGAAGGTCATGCTTTAAGTGATTGTGCATCCAGCTCCTTCAGTTGTGCTTGGTTTGCAGGCTTTCTCATGGTGCAATGTACCATTCATTGCAAATGCACTGCTTTCTATTTGTGCCTGTCTATCCTGCCATTTTCCTGGGCTGAAAGGGACTTGACTCCCTTAACAATCAGCTTTTGAACTAGCACAAACAACATAGCCAATATGTTGGAGCAGTCATGATTCCTTCACTCTGTTACAGTCCTCAGAGCTAACTTTGCTTCAATGCCACACATTGTCAAGGGTTTACTTCTGGTTAAAAGGGTTTATGTCTGGAACCCTTGAACATGTATGTAGCCAACAAACACTGAGGAACATTGACCAAAGGAATATTTGACCAGCATCATGAAGTAGTGTTTGAGCTGTCTGGACTAACCTGGAGAATCTCTGTAGCACTCTGTTAAATGTGTGTCTCAGGATTTGTGTTGGTGTGCTGTACATGCACAATTCAGTCATTTGAAAGAAATAGCCTAGCACCACGTCTTGTTCATCCTTTAGAGTGATGATGACAATATTCAATATTTATGTTGTTGTATGGTTCTGGAAGGTCCATCAATCACTACTCATGCTGATCCATGCCTAGAAGGCTTTGCTGAAAACTGGACAGGACAGTTGATTGCAAACAATTCAGTTTTGGGTGAATTGTTGGCTTGGCATTTCCTTTCCCTGTATTTTCTCACTGCCTCTGATGTGTGCATGCTTTAGAAGGAGACCTCATTGCTTTTCATGTGGTTGCACAGGTGCAGTGATCCTGGGTGAGTTTCTGCCAGACTTCAAACTAAGACCGAAATGCCTAAATGAAGCCTTTAGAGTGCCTGTGTATGCTTCCTTTGACTGCATGAGAATGGACCCCAGACTCAAGCTCACCAGAAGATATGCTTTGCTAATCAAACATCCGGCATTCTGGCTCTATGGCCAACCCATCTCAGTTATGACTGTGTCAATGTGGTGCGTGGTGCTTTACATCCTAACTCAGATCAGCACCTCAGTCTCTGATATTTTGTTCTGCCATTGGATGTTCAGAAGCTTCCAAAGGTTGTTCAAGTGAAAGTGACTGAGTTTCCTGGCAGGACACTGATACACATTCCAATTCTTGAAGGGCGGAAGTGGCAGGACCATTGATCTATTGACTTTCAGCTTGGGTCGCCAGAGTTTGTTTGCAGAGTGATGTTCAAAAGTTGCCAAAAGCTACTTCGCCTTTGGCAGTTCTTGCTTTGTAAAGTTGTCAATTCAAACAGCTTGACAGTGAGTGCGCTGCTGTGACGATTGAATGTACTCACTGCTGACAGTTTCTATTCATGGACTGAAACCTCGGGCTCAAGGTAAGGCGTTCCTAGATCTTGTATAGAGTAGGGCATACATTCCTAGAGTTTGGTAACACCATCTATGTGACAACAAACCAAAAAATATAAGCATCAGGTGGAAGAGGAATGAAGATTTCACCACAGAAAAGCCCATCTTTCGCAGGCTTCATAAGATCAAATTATTAATAAGCGATGTCCTAAACCTGAGCTGCAACTCCCTATCCACGAACATTATCCTTCCTGCCTATTTCCTGAATTAAAACCTGAAAGCTGACTTAAACTGTACATTACAATCTGGTTTTACTAGTTTACTCATTCTCATAAAATGTAAAAAATTAAGCTATCGCCTGCGTGTTTTCAACTTATGGCTCTTATGCGCCTATTTGACTTGTGCAGTAGGTATGTGAAGTCCTACTCCAGTGACCACACTGTGGCTGGTGGAAGCTCACTGACATCTAGGGAAAACAAACCTGCAGATGACCTTAGCAGGTCTGAAGAAACAGGCCTGCTTTCAGACTGCCAATGGCCTGGGCTGTGGCTGGCTGGAAAAGCTGGCTGAAAGGCAACAATAATGGTATGCAGAGTGGCAGGTGTGTGAGCATGAGGGCTGCTTTACTGAGACTGGACAGTAGATCCATGTTCCTCAGAACCATTCTGTTAACTGTTTATAGAATATATTGACGAAGTGTTAGGTGGCTCTGATGTCTATTGGGTATCAATAGCTGCACTTGCAGCTTTTACTGTACCTGAAAAAAAAGAAAACCCTTGTCACAGTGTTGTGATGCATAGATAATATTCACGAAGCACAACAAATATAAACGACAATAGTGATAACCCTGAGAGTTCCATTTATCAGTTAGCCCCTGGGGGAGAAAGTACAGACATTATTCATAGTGAGGTGCCCATCTGTTGGTTTATCTGTCATCCATGATGTTTTCCTGGATGATCTGGTTGACGGTTTCTGCATGACCTTCGAGTACAGTCATGAGGTGGTGACAAGCCTGGTTCCCTGTCAATGGCCTGCTTGACCTGTTCAATTAAGACCCTGAATTTATTATCTGCATTGGCTAGATCAAGTGTATTAACTGTCATCACACTTGCTCCATATGCTGTAGACAGAGCAGAAAGGAATGATCATCTCTACGTTTATTAGTTGTCCCTGATTGGGCTTCTCAGGGCATCGTCGGCCTAACTCTAATCCTTCGTGTGCTAGGCATCCCATCATTATGCACCCGTTTTCTGGGAGCCCCCACAAATCAGCTGTGATCCTTATGCTCATGTAACAAAATGTGGAGCACCCATTGGACATTCTGTACACTGTAAAGTCATTATTATACCCAAAAGTAACAGATTTCTTGCGGTAGGCCCAGAGTATGCCATCCATGTGCACCACAGAATCTGTTGGGTTGGACAATAGATATCTTGGCAAAACAGAAATAAAAGGCTTCGAGGAATGAGCTTCATTGTTGCCTTGGAGTATTTTCTCTGGCTAGAAGAGATCAAGAGTAATTGCTGTTAATATTGTTTATTCAATATCAGATTCATATTTTTGACGAACATTAGTCTCTCAAATGTTACCAGTTGATAGATGTATATACAGCTTAATGATTTGATATTATTTTCACTGCTTGCAGTCAACAAATAGGGCATTTCATGTATAACTGACCAAATAAGTTGTGTTGCTACCCTTCCCACAAATCCAATATCAGATTTGGCATTCCAAATGGTCACTGAAATATGATTTCTCCACCTTTTGGTATACTCTTGCTGGAAGTTCTGGATCCACATAAAACGACTCCATTGTTGTTTACAAAAGTCCTAACACTCCCTCAATTCAGTTGGGTGAGTTAGGTATGTGAAAAAAATTTTAAACATGAGTGAAAAATTCCAGTTCTCTTGCAGTACTGGTACCTAAAGATTCAGTGCATGAATTTTAGCTCCTATAGCCAATCTTTTACACATATTCAAAAATTCAAGGATAACTGTGAAAGTAATTTGCACAATGACTGAACTAAGAAAAAATGATCTTGCACTGCAACAACTGAATTAGCAACAACAACAAAACTTGACAGAACGACCACTGGACTGACAAAGTGACAGAACAATAAATAATTATGAGCAGGTAGCCAAAATTCCATTGCTCCACTAACATCAAGACAATTTCAGTTCTAGTTAGTTTGCAACTTTTCAGTGAAGAGTGAAAATTCTGAACTTCCACTTTCTCACTCAAGGCTCTGACACAGTGTGCCTGTACTGATTGCTTTAGTGTAAGGCTGAAGTAAAAACACACTAGCGGCATGGCATGGCATGGCAAGGCAAGGCATGGATACTGTAAACATGCACTTTGGTTCTAAGTGACAGCACTGTGAAAGAAAATAAATAGGCTTAGAATGTTAACTGGACCAGCCCAGTGTGCAGGATGTCTTTCCCTGTGTGAGCAAAGTATCCTGCCTCAAGTTGCTAGCGCACCCTGCCTTGAAATTCTCAGCTAGTTAAGCATCCTGCACGGGGTTGGGAGATGGATGAGATGTGGTTCTTGATGGTTATTAGTGTGAGATTTTATTTCCTTGGAGTATCACTTATGCCGACCTACATGGCACTCATAACCTTATCTTTCTCATTCCCCTCCCACTTTGGGCATTGTGAAGGACTTTTTCTGACTGGCAGTATTTGACCTGGTGCAGACCTGGTCTTTAAAGATGGTTTTCATATGATTCATACAGCTGAATGCCCAATAGATTGAGTGCAGTGCTGTAGAAGCATGGTATGTACATAATTAGGTGAACAGGACAGAATTAGGTGAAGGAATTTGCAAGTGTTCATGGAGAGCAATTCCACAAAAATTGACACTTGGCCAACTTTTGATAAAATTCAGGCTCCAGAACTCCTTTCATCAAACAATGAGTGTGTGTACATCACATTGATAGCAGTGATTCAAGAAGGCAGCTCATCAGCACCTTCTCAAAGGTAATTAGGGATGGGCAATAATTTCTGGCCTCTGGTCACAGGAGCCAGGTTCCCACCAACGAGTATAAAACTGATTAATTCCCTCCTATATCGTTTTAAATGTTTCTGGGAATTAAGTGAATTGTGCTTAAAATACTTCTCATAAACCTTGTTTTTGTACATAATACAAATGATCATTTGGGATTGAGGAATTTTTAAATATAGGAAGATGTGACGTTTTAGATCTGTGACAGTGACTTTTCTTTAAGAGGTCAGAAGATCACTCGTACCTGAGAATGAAAGATTTACGACTGAATTCTTCAATTTTACAAATGAAGCTTTATTTTAAGAAGTTTTGAGGAGGGTTTTCAATCACGGTTCATGATGGCTTTTCTCATGCAGCTCACCTCACTAATTATGCATTTAGTTTCCCATCCTGTTAACTCACATGGCAGCAGAGAGGAAATACTCACAGTGATGGGACTATATGCTGTTTACACGTCTGCTGCCAAACATAAGCCCCAGCTACACAAGGATTCAAAAATTCAAAGAGAGGAACTGCTCTTCAGAGCCTGCTGCTCCAATAATTTTGTCCATGAGATGACCAGGAAAGCGAAGGTGGCATCCCAGTTTGGAGAAAGATTCCTGGAACTGCTTGCTGCTTATCAGTGGGATTTTCTTCTGAAACCTGATTGGGAAATCACACTTTCCTTGCGACTTCAAGGCTCAGACATTTTCATTCTCAATGCTAGATAACAAAGTATGAAGCTGGATGAACACAGCAGGCCAAGCAGCATCTCAGGAGCACAAAGGCTGACGTTTTGGGCCTAGACCCTTCATGAGTGAGGGGGATAGGGAGAGGGTTCTGAAATAAATAGGGAGAGAGGGGGAGGTGGACCAAAGATGGAGAGAAAAGAAGACAGGTGGAGAGGAGAGTATGGGTGGGGAGGTAGGGAGGGGATAGGTCAGTCCAGGGAGGACGGACATGTCAAGGAGGCGGGATGAGGTTGGTAGGTCGGAAGTGGAGGTGCGGCTTGAGGTGGGAGGAGGGCATAGGTGAGAGGAAGAACAGGTTAGGAAGGCGGGGACAAGCTGGGCTGGTTTTGGGGTGCAGTGGGGGGAGCGGACGAGCTGGGCTGGTTTTGGGATACAGTGGGGGAAGGGGAGATTTTGAAGCTCGTGAAGTCCACATTGACACCATTGGGCTGCAGGGTTCCCGAGCGGAATATGAGTTGCTGTTCCTGCAACCTTCGGGTGGCATCATTGTGGCACTGCAGGAGGCCCATGATGGATATGTCGTCTAAGGAATGGGAGGGGGAGTTAAAATGGTTCGCGACTGGGAGGTGCAGTTGTTTATTGCAAACCAAGTGGAGGTGTTCTGCAAAGCGGTCTCCAAGCCTCCGCTTGGTTTCCCCAATTTAGAGGAAGCCACACCAGGTACAGTGGACACAGTATACCACATTGGCAGATGTGCAGTTGAACATCTGCTTAATATAGAAAGTCATCTTGGGGCCTGAGATGGGGGTAAGGGAGGAGGTGTGGGGGCAAGTGTAGCATTTCCTACGGTTGCAGGGGAAGGTGCTGGGTATGGTGGGGTTGGAGGGGAGTATGGAGCGGACAAGTGAGTCACGGAGAGAGTGGTCTCTCCAGAAGGCAGACAAGGGTGAGGATGGACAAATGTCTTGGGTGGTGGGGTTGGATTGTAGATGGTGGAAGCGTCGGAGGATGATGCGTTGTATCCAGAGGTTGGTGGGGTGGTATGTGAGAACGATGGGGACACTCTTAGGGCGGTTGTGGTGGGGGCAGGGTGTGAGGGGTGTGTTGCAGGAAATGCGGGAGACGCAGTCAAGGGCATTCTCGACCACTGCGGGGTGAAAGTTGCAGTCCTTGAAGAATGTGAACATCTGGGATATGCGGGAGTGGAATGCCTCATCCTGGGAGCAGATGCAGCGGAGGCGGAGGAACTGGGAATAGGGGATGGAATTTTTGCAGGAGGGTGGGTGGGAGGAGGTGTATTCTAGGTAGCTGTGGGAGTCGGTGGGCTTGAAATAGACATCAGTTTCTAGCTGATTACCTGATTTGGGGACTGAAAGGTCCAGGAAGGTGAGGGACGTGGTGGAGATGGCCCAGGTGAACTTGAGGTTGGGGTGGAAGTTGTTGGTGAAATGGATGAACTGTTCGAGCTCCTCTTGGGAGCAAGAGGCGGTGCCGATACAGTCATCAATGTAACGGAGGAAGAGGTGGGCTTTGGGGCCTGTGTAAGATTCGGAAGAGGGACTGCTCCACATAACCTACAAAGAGGCAGGCATAGCTGGGGCCCATGCGGGTACCCATGGCCACCCCCTTTGTCTGTAGGAAGTGGGAGTGCGAAAGAGAAGTTGTTGAGGGTGAGGACGAGTTTGGCTAGGCAGATGAGAGTGTCGGTGGAGGGTGACTGGTCAGGCCTGCGGGACAGGAAGAAGCGGACGGCCTTGAGGCCATCTGCATGAGGAACACAGGTGTATATGGACTGGACGTCCATGGTGAAAATGAGGTGTTGGGGGCAAGGGAATTGGAGGTTCTGGAGGAGGTGGAGGCCGTGGGTGGTGTCATGGACGTAGGTGGGGAGTTCCTGGACCAAAGGGGAGAAAATAGCCGTTTTCCCACATTTCTCACCATTGCTCGTGTCTCTGAAAGATGAGGAAAATGCTGCCTATATTTTCCAGGCGACACGTGATCCAGTTAACTACCTAACCCTTGTGGCGTTAATAGCTGAAATGTTTTAGTATGGTGTTTACAAGGGAGAAAAAAAATGTTAGATAAGAGACCCCAGTTTCGGTTTGAGTTCAGAGAAGATGAATCAAATTTTCAGTTCAGGAAAATGCACTTGAACAGAAGGGTTTTGGTTTGTGTAGCCTCCAAGCTGGGACAGTATATATCAAAGTTGTCAAGTTGTAAGGATGGAGAAAAGTTCCTCCACCTGACTTTGAAAAAAGGTTGTAAAACTGCCTTAAGTATTTCAAAATGGAGATCTGAAAAGAGTTTAAGTAAAAAATTAAATTAAACTAAATCAAATTCTGATAGTAGTGATGGTATTTCATATTTTGGAGCATCTGTAAAACAATATTTTTGGCAAATATGTAAAAAAAAATCCTATTTATGTAAAGGTCTTTCTAAACTGACATATAATAAAGCCTTCAGAGATAGTAGGAACTGCAGATGCTGGGGAATCTGAGATAACGAGGTGTAGAGCTGGATGAACACAGCAGGCCAAGCACCATCAGAGGAGCAGGAAAGTTGATGTTTCGGGTCTAGACCCTTCTTCAGAAATGGGGGATGGTAAGGGGGGTCTAAAATAAATTGCGAGAGAGGGCGAGGCAGATAGCAGGTAGATAGAGGAGAAGATAGGTGGAGAGAAGATAGTCAGGTCAAAGAGGCAGGGATGGAGCCAGTAAAGGTGAGTGTAGGTCTGGAGTTAGGGAGGAGATAGGACAGGCCGGTCAAGGGGGACGGATTAAGGTTAGTAGGAAGGAGATGGGGGTAGGACTTGAGGTGGGAGGAGGGGATAGGTGAGAGAAAGAACAGGTTAGGGAGGTAGGGACATGCTGGGCTGGTTTTGGGATGTGGTAGGGGGAGAGGAGATATTGAAGCTTGTGAAATCCACATTGATACCATAGGACTGCAGGGTTCCCAAGTGGAATATGAGTTCCATTCCTGCAACCTTTGGGTGGCATCGTTGTGGCACTGCAGGAGGCCCAGGATGGACATGATGTCTGAGGAATGGGAGGAGGAGTTGAAATGGTTCGCGACTGGGAGGAGCAGTTGTTCAGTGCGAACAGACCGTTGGTGTTGGTACAAGTTTGGTGGATAAAAGGACCTGTTCCAGGGTGTAATATGATTTTCTGACTGATAAAAAGCCAACAGAAGGTCTCATTTAAAAGAAATGGAAATTCATATTTTGTTATGAAAGGCTGTTACTAAGCATTACCAGAAGAAAATGCACTCAAAACCATGAAAAAACATTTTCTATGCGATGGAGACCTTACCTCAGATTAACTGTCGTTCAATGACCCTTACATATATGCATCCTTTTACGTGCTGTTAGAAATTAGCTCAGATTCTTTAAAGGCAATAGGGGATGTTGTATTATGACGCAGATTCCAGACCAGACAGACCTATACCTTCAAAACATGATAACAAATATGACATTCCAATATAAAATTATCTGCTTTTTCGGTTCTCATTCTCTCTATAATGGAGTCAGTTGGTTTTGTACTGTCAGTAATGACAAATCTCATTTCAGTCTGTGATGTCACAGCTTTGTAAACAGTTATTATTGTAATTTAACTTCAAGCGATCTGACTGAGTAGACCCCCACTAACTGTGCAACATGTTATGAGGGATAATGTTTGCATTAAACCAGATGGTATAACCTTCACTTGCAAGAAAGGAATATTTGTGTCAAAGATTGCAGCACAATATGTTGGCCTGAATTAGTTTGCATTGATAAATCACTGACAATGTGTGTGAGATATTAATCACTTGTGTTTGCACTTGTGCTAACTGTAAGATTATTGGGTTGAACAGCATCTGATTCTTTGGGATTGATTCATCTTCAAAAGCTTGCAAATGGCATCCAAAATATGAACACTTTTGATGAGAAGATCACTGAACACCATTTTGGTAAATGCATTGTGTGAAGTCATATAGAGGCTGTGCAAAAAGAATTAAATGCAGGGTGAGGTTAGGGTGAATGTATGCAGGTAAGGTATGCATTGTGAGCATAGAGAATGTTGATAGCTGAGCAAAGGGTGGGATAAATTTTTGTGTTCATGGGCTGGGTGTATTACAGTAAGCAACTTTCAGCTGCTTTTTGATTATTTTCCATCTATCATGAGATCAAAAGTGGATATGTTTGCAAAAGATTGTAAAAATGCTCAAAATAGGTGTGGCACAGTGGCTCGGTGGTTAGCATTGCAGCCTCACAGAGCAGGGACCTAGATTCAATTCCAGCCTCAGACAACTGTCTGTGTGGAGTTTGCACATTCTCCCTGTGTCTGCGTGGGTTTCCTCCAGGTGTTCTGGTTTCCTCCCACAGTCCAAAGATGTGCAGACAAGGTGGATTGGCCATGCTAAACTGCCCGTTAGTGTTCAGGGGTGTGTGGGTTATAGGGGGATGGGTCTGGGTGGGATGGCCCAAGGGGCAGTCTGGACTTGTTGGGCCAAAGGGCCTGTTTCCACACTGCAGGAAATTAAATTAACAATTCTGTTGATGTTAAAGTGATACTTGTCCACAGGCATGAAGACCTGGATGTCATTCAGATTTAACTCATAAGAGGCAAGTAACATTGACTGACTCTCTAATTGTGTGATTTTTGAACAAAATAGACTGTATCTGCAAATACAAATTCACACCGTGTGTGTGAGAGAGGGAGAGAGAGAGATGAGTGCATGTGGAGATGGGGGAGAGAGAAAGAAAACGTATATATATGTGTGGGAACACTCTCTGATGAAGGGTCTAGGCCCGAAACGTCAGCTTTTGTGCTCCTGAGATGCTGCTTGGCCTGCTGTGTTCATCTAGCTTCACACTTTATTATCTTGGATTCTCCAGCATCTGCATTTCCCATTATCACTGATATATTCTTTCCAGCACTTGGCTCAGCGTTCAATGTCAGGATTGAACAAGTCAAGCTTCCCAAATAAAGAGACAAAGCCAGAAATGCTTCCCCCAACTCAAAGATAACTATTGTGAGTGAGTTTTCTTCAGGAGTATACAGTTTTCTCTTGTCGCTACTGAAACAACTACACATAGGCTAGTATCCCAACCAAGCCACCCTTTATTTATATGTGTGTAATACATGGATTCTGACCAACCAGCTCAGAGTGGGGAGACTCCTATTTGTATATTCATTTTTTTAAAAAATCATGTACAATACGCTGGCAATGACCAGCCAGCTCAGCATCGTTCTCCCCAGAACTGAGGGGATTCTCATGAGACTCCTACCTGTATCTGTAAACTCTCTGATTGGGCCAGGTTAAGAGCCCCAATTAGAAATCCCATACTAAAAGAGATCCACCTGAACAACCTCATTCCAATCACTACAGATTAGAGCCTGCGTTCTGAGAAAAATTCAGTGACATTATAACGATAGCACTACTTGCCTCTGGTTCTTGCTGCTGGTGAAATCTGGAAGTGCACGATGACATTGGACTTCCAGCCTGATATACTCCATTCCCATTCTGCAGTCTCTGCCTCCAAACTCAATAATCTAGAAAAAAAATCACAGCGGGTGCCTTCTTTAACGGCCCTCAAATGCACCACTCCAATACTTCAGTAGACAGTGTGTGAAACATTTTGTGAAACAGGATCTGCTATGAATTACTAAATTGTTTTATTTGATAAAGAGAAAATGAACACACAAAGTAATGGCCAACACAACTTGCATCATCCCACTCTTCCCAGAGTTTTGCCACAGGAGGTAAGATCGCACATTATTAAATCTTTCCAGCCATTGAGGATCACAGTGAGAATTGTTGGCTTATTAGCATATCAAATTATTCTCTGTGTCTTAGTGCTGCAGTCGAGAGCTTTGCTTTAAGCCTGTGCAAATAGGCTATGCTTTGAGACAGATCCCTCAGAAACAATTGATTCTTAAACTTCTTTTGTGACTGTAATTCCGTGCCCCTGTTTGCTGTGTAATTTCATGGAGTCTGAAGCCAATGCTGAAGCTTCCCAGGACAACTGTCTCCCTACTCATTGTGGTGCCACCTTTGTTGGATCTGAGCTGGCAGTGGGATAGGACATATTCAAGGACAGTGATGGCAGTGTCTCGGACATTGAAATAAACAAAGAACTGCAGATGCTGGAAATCTGAAACAAAAACAGAAATTGCTGGAGAAAGTCAATGGGTCTGTCAGTATCTGTGATGACAGAGCAGAGCTAAGGTTTCATGTCCAGTAACCGTTTTTCAGATCTGACCTGCTAGCTTTCTTCAGCAATTTCTGTCTTTTTTTAATCTAGGACAATGTTTGACATTGTTTCTAGAATTCTGTGAGTGTAATTATGTCAGTCTGTTGCTTGACCAGTTTGTTAGACAGCTCTCCCAATTCTGTTATTAGTAAGGAGTACTTTTCAGGGACCAAATATCCACATGGTGGTCAGAGGGGAGCCAAATAGGCGTGATCTATTTGGATTTCCAGAAGGCCTTTGACAAGGTGCCAAACAGGAGGCTGCTAAATAAGGTAATCATCCATGGTGATAGGAGCAAGGTGCTGGTATAGTTAGAGGATTAGGCTGGCTAGCCGAAAGCAAGGAGTAGGGATAAATGCGTCTTTTCACGAAGGCAACTGGAGACTAGTGGAGTTCCGCAGAGTTCAATGTTGATGCCACAATTATTCACCTTATACATTAATGATTTGTACAAAAGATCTGAGGACCTTGTTTCTAAGCTTGCAGATGACACAAAGATAGGGTGGCAGGACAGGCAATGTTTGGAAAGAGGAAGGCTACAAAAGGATTTTGACAGGCTAGAAGACTGGGCAAAGAAGTGGCAGATAGATTGCAATGTGGCAAAGCATGAGGTTATATTTTTGTAGGAAGAACAGAGGCATAGATTATTTTTTAAACAGAGAAAGGCTTTGGAAATTTGAAGCGCAAAGGGACTTAGGTGCCCTAGTTCAGGATTCCCTTAAAGTTAATGTGCAGGTTCAGTCGGAGGGTAAGAAGGCGTATGCATTGTTGGTGTTCCTTTCAAGAAGGCTAGAAAACAAGAAGTCACGTGACACCAGATTACAGCCCAACATTATTTGAAACCACAAGCTTTCAGAGTGCAGCCCCTTCATCAGGTGAAAGGAGAGAGAAGCACACACGGACATAGAATCTATAGGCAGAGAGATCAAAAGATCAATGGTGTGAGTGGATTGTTGAAGAATAAATCTCTGCAGGTAACCAAGAGTGTTAGACTGTGTGAGTAAAGTGTCAACAGCTAGATAACAAGTGAAGGGATGACCTGTAATCTAATTAAATGAGGCAGAGAGATAAATACAAAAAATTAAAAATACTGGAGGCAAACTAAGTGATTAGAGTAACATGATAAGTATAAGAGTGTCAATAAATTCTGAGTCTGTGTGCTCCTCTCTCTCACTTCACCCGACGAAGAGGCTGTACTCTGAAAGCTTGTGACTTTAAATAAATCTCTTGGGTTATAACCTGGTGTTCATGTGACATAGGAGACTAGTGAGCAAAATTAGGGCACATGGTATTGGGGGCAAAATACTGGCTTGGATTGAAAATTGGCTGGCTGACAGGAAGCAAAGGGTAGTGATAAACGGGTCCCTTTCAGAATGGCAGGCAGTGACCAGTGGGGTACCACAAGGTTCGGTGCTGGGACCGCAGCTATTTACAATATACATTAATGATATAGATGAAGGCATTAAAAGTAATGTTAGCAAGTTTGCTGATGACACAAAGCTGGGTGGCAGTGTTTAAATGTGAGGAAGATGTTATGAGAATACAGGGTGACTTGGACAGGCTAGCTGAGTGGACGGACGCATGGCAGATGCAGTTTAATGCGGATAAACGTGTGGTTATACACTTTGGTGGCAAGAACAGGAAGGCTGATTACTATCTAAATGAATTCAAGTTAGGTAAAGGGGAAGTTCAACGAGATCTGGGTGTTCTTGTACATCAGTCAATGAAAGCAAGCATGCAGGTACAGCAGGCAGTGAAGAAAGCTAATGGCATGCTGGCCTTCATAACAAGAGGAATTGAGTATAGGAGCAAAGAGGTCCTTCTGCAGCTGTACAGGGCTCTGTTGAGACTGCACTTGGAGTATTGTGTGCAGTTTTCGTCTCGAAATTTGAGGAAGGACATGCTGGCTATTGAGGGAGTGAAGCGTAGGTTCACGAGGTCAATTCCCAAAATGGCGGGACTATCATATGTTGAAAGATTGGAGCAACTGGGCTTGTATGCACTTGAGTTTAAGAGGATGAGAGGGGATCTGATTGAGACATATAAGATTATTAAGGGATTGGACACTCTGGAGTCAGGAAGCATGTTTCCGCTGATGGGTGAGTCCAGAACCAGAGGACACAGTTTAAAAATAAGGGGTAGGCCATTTAGAACAGAGTTGAGGAGAAACTTCTTCACCCAGTGAGTGGTGGATATATGGAATGCTCTGCCCCAGAAGGCAGTGGAGGCCAAGTCTCTGGATAGTCTCAAGAAAGACTTAGATAGAGCTCTTAAAGATAGTGGAATCAAGGGTTGTGGGGATAAGGCAAGAACAGGATACTGATTGTAGATGATCAGCCATGATCATAATGAATGGTGGCGCTGGCTCGAAGCGCCGAATGGCCTACACCTGCACCTATTGTCTATTGTCTATTGACTTCTGACTTTGTCTACTCCAGTCCAACACCGGCACCTCCATAATGTAGAAAACAAAAGCAGGAGTGTACTGTTGAGGCTGTTCAAGAATCTGGTCAGAACCAGATTTAGAATATTACAGTTTTGGACTCCATATCCAAAGAAAGATGCATTGGCATTGGAGGGGATCCACAGGAGGTTTACAAGATGAAGGGTTCGTAGTATGAGGAGCAGTTGAGGATTCTGGGTAAATACTTGCTGTAGTGCAGAAGGTTGAGTGGGGAATCTGATTGAAACTGACAGAATGCTGAGATACCTGAATAGACTGGCATGGAGAAGACGATTCCACCAGTAGGAGAGACTAGAACCTAAGGGCACAGCCTCAGAATGAAGGGACAACTCTATAGAATTGAGATTAGCGTGAATTTCTTCTGCCAGATGGTGGTGACTCTGTTATGATCAAATGGCAGAACCAGACTCAAATGGGCTGAATGGTCTAATTCTGCTTTTATATCTTATGTTCTGATGGTCTTATCATTTGACAGTGAGGCAGAAAAAGGTAACAAGTAATATATAGCAGATGCTAAGGCCGCACATTTCCCATGGAGCACTATAGCCCTCGAATTCCAGGTGATCAGATGTCATTATGACACAGCATCTTTTGCACGCATTTAGTAAAAGAGTAAAAGTAAAATGTCCGTTATTATATATTATCCAGATGTCAATTCAGATTTTTATCTAACGCTTCCTGGGTAAATTACTGGTACTATTGCACAACCGTCCACGACACAAGCCCAGAGTCAGAGACATTTGCTGAGGGCCATAGAAATTGGGGAATTGCACATTCAAATTTGAAACGTCCCTGAAAATTCCAATGTAGGTTAGCATATTAGGACTTTTGTAAGGTTTTGATATCTGTCAGCAGTCATAAATTTGGTCTCCAACAATGTAGAGATTGGAAGATTTGGCCTATTTTATGTTCTGAAGTTAGTTGACTGATTCTACACTGATTGATTACCTGGAGCCTTTGAGGGCTGTTAAGTGCTAGTCAGTCTAAAAGATATCTTTTGTTTTAATAAAAAAGCTGCTGAGACAGTAAACCTTTATTTAAAGAACTTAAGATCCAAATATGAAGTGGAGATGAAGAGGCTAGGGACAGATGAACCGGCTGTTACATATTGTGAATATATACTCGTATGTTAGAGCTAGGAATTAAAGTTATATATGAATTAAATTATTTGTTTTCACCTTACTTGAGCCTGAAGTGTGATTGTTCAAATAACAGAACTCAGAGTAACATAATAAGGTGGCTGTTTCTTTGTGTAAACAAGCATTTTGAACAAGATTTTCTGTTGATTTGAAACAAAAATTTCCCATGTCAATTTTGATGCAAGAACAAAATAAGCTACAATCCATGATGGATTCAAGACCTAACGGTACCACAGAACTATTTGAAAAATTGAATCGAAAATGCAGGTTGACTTTTGTGTTACCTAAAAGACACTTGTAGCAAAGTAGAATACATTTTTTCACTTCTGTGGACGGGAAGCAGAGGATTAAATTTATTTAACAGGTGGGAACCAGCCAAGGAGGACAGCAAAAATCAAAGATTCAGCATCCAATTCCAGCCAAAATTGATGCAATAGATACACCAGAATGAATTTGAATGCCTCAAGCTGGTGCAGGCAAAACAAAAAGTAACATTGCAAAACAACTTGAAAATGCAGCCAAATTTAAGGGTGAAGCCAAAGAGGTGATTTGATTTGCTGACATGGGGTTCCATATCCTGAAAGATAGAATGCACTAACTGGAAGGAAGAAGATCAAAGTATCATAGGTATAGACACTCTCAGGCACACAAAACAGTGAACATACAGATAAAAGTACTAAAGACACAGATAGCCCAACTTCAGTTAAACCAATAGGTATTTGGCAAGGTTGCTGTAGCGCAACTTAAACAAAAGCAGACATACCAAGCAGAGATAAAGGCAGGCAGGAGCTTTGGTTAACCATATGAATCCACAGATAGTAGCAAATACCCTTTGCATGGATCAATCTGCAGAGCTTGTTGAAAGGCCAATCATTAGGACAACAAGAATGGCAGGCAAATTACCAGAACTAGAGCGAACATAAATGGTGCAGGTTCTCTTCACTATAATGTAATAGCTCAAAAAGAAATAAAAAATTCAGCTGCATTTCACACAGTCAAAACACAAATGAATCTCACAGTCAGTGTAACACTTTTCGAATAATGTGGAGAAACATGCCTATCAATTTAGGTGCAGCAATGTCCAACAAATAGCAATGATAATGATAACCATGCAATCTAGTGATATTGACTGTGGGATGTACTGGTCAGGATACAAGGGAGAACATCACAACATCAACAGCATTCCAGCAATAGTGCAAAAGACAAGTGCTCCAAAACTTGCCGTGCCCCTAGCCAGCCTATTCTAGTACAGTTACAACAGTGGCATCTACCTGACAAAACAAGAAAAATGCACACGTGTAACCTGTACATAAAAAACAGGACAAATCCAATCCAGACAATTACCAAAGCAACAGTCTATTCTCAATCATCAATGAACTGATGGAAGTTGTCAACAGCAACTGCTATCAAGCAGCATGTGCACAGCAATAGCTTGCTCAGTGACTCCCAGTTTGGGTTCCACCAGGGCCACTCAGCACCTGATGCCATTTCAGCCTTGGTTCAAACGTGGACAAAACAGCTGATTTCTAGAAGCCCTCTCTGATGAAGGGTCTAGGCCCGAAACGTCAGCTTTTGTGCTCCTCAGATGCTGCTTGGCCTGCGTTGTTCATCCAGCTCCACACTTTGTTATCTTGAATTCTAGAAGCGATGGGTCAATGACAGTTCTTGACACCAAGGTTGCATTCATCCAAATGTGACATCAAGGAGCACTGGCAAAACTAGAAAATCAGGAGGAAAATTTACAATGGTTAGGATCATAGCAGGGACATGGGGCAATGGTCTTGGTTGCTAGTGATCAGTCACCTAGGCTCCAAGACATTTCTGAAGGAGTTTCCCTATATCTATAATAAGGCCAGGAACTGATTAGCGTTGGTGGAACCCAAACTGAGCATCAGAGAGCAGGTTGTTTCTAAGCAATGATGTTCCCTCCATCATAAGGTCAGAATCGAGACGTTTGCTGATGATTGCAATATGTTCAGCACCATTAGTGACTCCTCAGATACTGAAGCATTCCACGTTCAAATGCAACAAAATCTGGCCAATATCCAGGCATGGGCTGACAAGTGGCAAGTAACAGATGTGCCACACAAGTGCTAGGCAATGGTCATCTGTAAAAAGAGACAATCTATCTCCTGTCCCATGAAATTAATTCAATGGTGTTACCATCTCTGAATTCCCAAATATTAACATTCTAGAGTCTAGGAATACTGCTCAAATAACTCACCTCCTGAATCACAATCCTGTTCCCATCTACAAGGCACAAGTCAGGAGTGTGATGGAATACTCTACTTGCCTGGATGAGTGCAGCTCCAACAACACTCAAGAAGCTTGATACTATCCAGAAAAAAAGCAGATGTCTCGACTGGCACCACATCCATAAACATTTAGCCTCTTCACCACCAGCATCCAGAAACAGCAGTGTGTGCCATCTACAAGATGCACTGCAGAAATTTGCCAAAGATCCTGAGAAAGCACCTTCAAACCAATGGCCACTTCCATCGAGAAGGACAAGAGCAGTAGAGCACCACCAGCTTGGAGTTTCCCTCTAAGCCACTTATTATCCTGATTTGGAAATATATTTCCCTTCCTTCAGTGTTGCTAGGTCAAAATCCTGGAATTTCCTCCAAATTAAAATTGTGGGATTAGCTATAGCACATGGATGCAGTAGGTAAAGAAGGTAGCTCAACACCACTTCTCAAAGGTGATTACGGTTGGGCAATAAAATGTCAGTGATGCCAATATCCCATGAGTGAATAGGAAATTAATGGCTTTTCTTGTTGAATGCAATGGAACATCTTATATCGACTTGGGAAAACAGACTGGCCTTAGTATGGTTTGTATCTGAAAACCCATTCACTATTTATATTGTTTTACTGATTCTTTAATCGCCCACTCATCCTTGTACAGATTGAAAAATGACTTCCATCTCCAAATCAATTCAAATATTGTAATACCTCACACAGAGTGGTGGGCATGTGGAATGTGCTGCTGGCAGTGTAGTGGTGTCAGTTACTCGAGAGACTTTTAAGCGACTCTTGGATAGGCAAATGGAGGATAGTAAAATGTAGGATACACAGGGTAGATTGATCTTAGTAGGATCATTGGTCAGCACAACATCATGGGCTGAAGGGCCTGTACTGTGCTGTATTGTTCTATGTTCTAAACTGTAAGAAAATTCACCCACTATTATGTCCATAGAGACTAATACGTTTTAAAAAGACATCCAAATTTCCAGTAACAAGATTTTATTTTAAATTTTTCAAAATGTAACAAATGGATAATAAGACACAATTGAATAAACATGTTTCTTTTTGTTCCCCTTTTGTTGATATCACCCTCATACTTCCAAGAGAATTCAAGTTATTTAACAAACAGTCCACAATTGCACATAGCTTACGATAGATTTTTTTAAATTTTTCCAGCCAGTAATTTCTAATGACAAAGCTGACTTTTGCTGTGGAGGTTACGTTGTAGATTACTTCCCTCAATCCCAAGCTAACAAATCCTATAGCCTCCCAGATATCACATACAAGCTATGATTACATTTTGCATGGCCAACAATAGCATCAGCAATGGTCCCTGCTTCACCTCTTGGAATAACTACTTATCACATGGCTTTGGCCCTTTGAAAGGTTGCTGACAATCCCACAAAAGGCTATCTTTCTGTGATATATATGGATTTGTAGAGAAGCCTGTAACCCAATCTCAAAATGCATTCCTCTGCCCACTTCTCCACGGCAACCAGAACTACACTGAACTTGAATTTGGACAGAATTGCTAATTAGCTATTTTTGATCCCCTGCTCCTTTTCAATTTGGAAATGGAAAGACATATTATAGCACCACTGTTTATAACTCGATACCATTAATAACTTTCTACAACTTTTAAGAAATCCTATTTCTCTTCATTTGGAACTCAGGGACTGTGATTATTGTCTCCAATTATAAGTATTTTGCACCTTCTTCCCAATTAATATTCCCCTTTGTGAACTCTTATCAAGTTACTCATGGCTATTGTCAGGTAGACTCCAGAAGAATGCACATGACTCCTTTATTTTTCTCCAAACTTAAAACTACAGTCCCAATGCATAACAATCCTACATTATACCAAAAACATGTAATGTTAAAGATGACTTTAGCTTGGAAGTAGAATAAAATATTTAAGCATGTGAACTGACTGCTATGTCTAATGATTGTGTGAAAATAAACCAGCTGACATATCCCTATATGACAGTCCCCGCATTCAGGAAATAAACGTTTGGGTATTTGAGCTCTTATTCTTGTTCATCTTTTCTCTAATTTTCTTGTACAAATATGTTCAAGAATCCTTTCACATTTTGCATTTTGTTGCAGTCAAAGTCCACCAGCAGCTTCTTCATCCCGGACTTAAAAGGAATAAAATCACAATTCACTTTTGCTGTACCATTGGGTGGTACATTTGAACACCTAAAGTGAAGAAATAAAGAAAAAAAACATTAGAATTCTCAGACAAAGATTTTAAGCTGAGTTTTTCTATATACAGTGTGATGAATGGTATATTTACACAAAATACATTAAACTTTCAGAATAGTGCTATGTAGGTATTGGTTAATTTTGGAAAAATTTTGAAAAGAGTATAGGAGTTAAGAGGCCATGTTAAGATTTACAAGACATTGATGAGGTTTCTTCTGGAGTACTGTGTCCAATTCTGGTCACCCAATTGTAGGAAGGATATTATTAAACTGGAGAAGGTTCAGAAGAGATTTGCCGTGTCCTTGCCAGGTACGGAATGTTTGAGTTATAAAGAATTGCTAGATAGGCTGGGATTTTTTTCACTGGGGCATAGAAGGTTGAGGGGGTGACCTTACAGAAGTTTATAAAATTATGCAGGGCACAGCTAAGGTTAATGGTAGGTGCCTTTTCCCTAAGATGGGGGATTTCAAGATGAGAGGGTACATTTTTAAGGTGAGAGAAGAGTCATTTAAAAAAAGACATGAGAGGCAATTTTTTTAAAACAGGGGATGGTTTACATCTGTAATGAACTTCTTGAAAATGTGACGGATGTGGGCACAATTACAATGTTTAAGAGACATTTGAATAAGTATATGAATAGGAAGGGTTTAGATGGATATGGACAGGCACAGGCAGGTGGGACATATTTATTTTGGGATTATGTTCAGCATGAACTCTTTCGGCTGAAGGGTCCGTTTCCATGCTATATGACTGTATGACTCTATAACTAGGTTAAACAGTCTAGTTGGAAAAATGACCTAGTTTAGTATGTGTCAGATAGTTTGTGACTGTAAACATTAAATACGTTTATACTTAGGTAATTTTATAATAGGTAGAGGAAACATTGAAAGCGATTAGCTTATTTTTCGTTAAGGGTAGTTATGAAACCCATAGAATGACAGACTTTAGGGATGCTTAGAGAAAACGTGAAGCAGAAGCAAAGTTTTTTTCCCCCTGGAAAGGAGGAAAGTGCAGTTCAGGGAGGACAGTCATCTCGGTAGAAATGTTTAGTTTGTGAAATGAGATCAGGAGGGTTTGGATGGAAATGATTAGCTTTTAAGGAAATTTTCAGTTTTGTGGGCATTCACATATGAAGATTCCACAGTTCACAGAAACTGAGGGGAACCACTTAAATGGAACTTTAATATTTTACATATGGGGTGGCCTCTCTGGTTTTGAATCTCTGGAAAGCCTCAGTGTTGGAAAATGGATTAAAATACTTGTTTAAAAATTTTCTAACCTGTCTTCCACAGCTAAACAGCTTATTTTCCTTGTGTTTTTGAATCTTGTTTAATAAACCTTTGATCTGGTGTTGAAGAAACTCTGTATGATCATGTGACTACTTTTCAGTGAATGACCACCATGTCGACAAAAATAAAAATGCTTCACTTATCAAGCCAGAGAACATTCTAGGTTTAGACTTGCCCGGTAGTATGATCAAATGGGATCTTAACAGTGTTTTGCTGAGTGAGGTTCTTGGTGCCCAGTTTGCCATGGATCAACGTGGCATTTCTCACGTATTACTTTGCTCTTCACCTCATCAACTATGCTGCTCGGCCCTATGACAGCTTCATATGAAATCAAGTGACAGGACAGGTAGAAGCACTCACTGCTGTCAGGATTTTCTAGGCTTTACAACACTGCGATAGTATGTAAAGTCCAGGTGCACACAACTTCAGATGCTGCCTGCAGTGAACTGCCCCTCACACTGTGGCATTCTAATGTCTTTCCAGAATATATGACCCCAAGTGGTATTTCACTCAATCATTTTTGGGCAGTTATATATTATTCAATTCCCTAAATTAAGCAAGTATCCCACAGTCAAAAACTTTGCGTTTAGTGTTCCCACCGAACTGAAACAGCAGAGAAGAAGGAAAAGCATGGTGATTGATTGGATTCCCTACAGTGTGGAAACAGGCCCTTTGTCCACACCGCCCCTTGGAGCATCCCACCCAGACCCAGCCCCCAATAACCCACACACCCACTGAACACTGCGGGAAATTTAGCATGGCCGATCCACCAAGCCTGCACAGCTTTGGACTGTGGGAGGAAACCGAAGCACCTGGAGGGAACCCTATGCAGGCACAGGGAGAATGTGCAAACTCCGCACAGACAGTTACCCGAGGCTGGAATCGAACCCGGGTCCCTGGTGCTTTGGGGCTCCAGTGCGAACCACTGAGCCACCATTGCTGATATTTCTTTTATTAATAAAGAAAATTTACTGAAAACCTTAGCTGATATTTCCAAGTCGATAAAACAAAGAGGAATTTGACAATACCAATTCCCTTTGAAAATCGTTTGTTTGGGATTCAAACTCATGTCAGAATTCCAAAAGATATGGTCCAACACTGCCCCCATCAGGATCTACACTGGCAGTGCAACAACAGTCTTCCAAGGGTAAGATAACAACATGTAGAGCTGGATGAACACAGCAAGCCAAACAGCGTCAGTGGAGCAGGAAAGCTGACGTTTCAGGCCTAGAGATAATGGGAACTGCAGATGCTGGAGAATTCCAAGATAATAAAATGTGAGGCTGGATGAACACAGCAGGCCAAGCAGCATCTCAGGAGCACAAAAGCTGACGTTTCGGGCCTAGACCCTTCATCAGAGAGCTCACGTTTCGGGCCTAGACCCAGAGGAAGGGTCTAGGCTCAAAACATCAGCCTTCCTGCTCCTCTGATGCTGCTTGGCCTGCTGTGTTCATCCTGCTCTACACCCTGTTATCTTAGTTACACGTGGCAGATTCTTGCTGTCCGTTAGGGATTTAATTCCGTCTAGTCTTCCTAAGATCAGGGTATTTCTTCCTCATTTATATGATGGGGGCATCTCTGGATATGTCAACATTTATTGCTCATTGTCCAGAGGGCAGTTAAGAGTTAACCACATTGCTTTGAGTCTGGAGTCGCATGTAGCCCAGAATTCCCTCCCTAATGGACATAGAGAGCCAGATAAGTGTTTCCGACAATTGACAACAGTTTCATGGTCATCATTAGACCCTTAATTCTAGATTATTTATTCAATTCTAATCCATGGCTGGATTTGAACCCAGGTACCAGAATATTATCTGAGTTTCTGGATTAATTGTCTCACAGCAATATCACTAGGCCATTGCCTCTCTGAGGCTGACTCGGACAATCTCAGATTTTGGTCAGGTCTCCGCTCATGTTCCCTCTAATTATTTTTGCTGCTGCATGGAATCTCCAAGGTTCAGATGTTACAGTGAATTCCACAATCTGAAGTCAGAGTGCTCGCACGCCAGTTGACCATGACCAAGGTATGTGCAGACCCTCCGAGAAGTTGAATAGTGACACAGTTAAAAGGAGCATTAGTCTTAGGTACCTTCATTAAATTCTGTCCTGTCAAAAAAAGGACAGCAGTCTCCAACAGCACTGAAAGTAATCCTGCTGCACCTTTTAAATGTGCTGGATGTAACAGGTTTTGTTATTTGTGGCTAAATGAGACAATGAGGGCACTGAAAACACAGTATTATTATGGCTCTGATGAAGGGTCTAGGCCCGAAACATCAGCTTTTGTGCTTCTAAGATGCTGCTTGGCCTGCTGTGTTCATCCAGCTCCACACATTGTTATCTCGGATTCTCCAGCATCTGCCGTTCCCATTATCTCTGATCATAATTATTATGACTAATGTTATTACAAACTAGTCCCAAATAAAATTTATGGTGGCACAAGTGGTAAGTGGTGCAGCCTTGGGAAGATCTGAGGAAACCCATGTAAAAGGTTTGCAAGATTCCATACATCTCGTGCTATAATTCCATGGCACACTGATTTGGAGAAAAGAATGGGACCAAAATAAGGCAGATTCCAAATAAATTTCGAAAATTTTGTTTTCTCAAATACTGGCTGAACAACCAAAATTGGCATCTAGGCAGAAAGGCCATCCTCTTGCACACTACCTCATCTCCATTTTACAGGAGCAACTCCCCCAAGTTTGATGCTGATGTCTTAATTTTTGCCAATGAAGAAACATCCTCTCCACAACAAACCCTTCAGTACCTCTCAAGATGTATGTGTTTCAATCAAATTGCTTCTTCAACTTGTAAGCTCCAGCAGACAAAAGGTCACCTGTACAACCTTTCAGCTTAGGACTAAATGCCTAGTCCAGGTATTAGTCCGGTAAAACCCTTTCTGAACTGTTTCCAACATATTTACATCCTTCCTTCAATAAAGGAAAATTATCAGGTCAAATAAAATGTCATCAAAAGCCAGACACTGAAGATACATTTTAAAGGATTCTTTACTTACGGTACTAGCAGCTCATCCTTAATCAGACCTGCTCCTTCAAGAGTCATGACACAGTTCTTCAGAGTATCAGGGATGGTGTTCTGAAAGCTGATCTCTAGGTACACAGCTTTATTCACCATAACGGAGGTACTCAACACCTAATGAAATAAATCAAATTTAAATACACTGAAACTATCTTTCATTCACTTTGAACAAGCAAGATTAATAATTACATGGCCTTTTACATACATCTCATCTGTGACATAATACTTGGAATTAAACAGAAGTCTTCCCTACCTATAAATGCTGTGTTACACAATGTGGATTTATATTCAGATATTTTCCAAAGTATAACATAACATGCTGGCAAAGGTCAACTAGCAATTCACAAGAAGAAAATATAGTTGTCCCTCCTACATTGACCATTCAAGGCCATTAGTGTCTTTTCAGGCAACTTGTCTGTGAAGGCAGCCATCCTTGGCATTGGCAGTTAAGGCCTTCAGGGATGAACAGATGCGTAACAGGTGAGTGGCCCAGCCCTACAGAATCTAGTTAGCATACTGTGCTTTGCTTTTCAGCATTTCTACTACTAAATACATGTTGTGAATGCTGATCAGGAGCGAGAACAGTAGGAATGGGGGAAGGATGTTCAGTCCCTCAGATCTGTTCTGCTATTTAACTAGTTTAAGGTTGGTCTGCACTTCAACTCCGTTTTCCCAGCTTTGCTTCCTGTTTATTTGCTAAGGGTTTCAAGCAACAAACTATTTCAGTTCTGGCATATACTATTCCCTTCATCTCCATAGCCTTTTGGGAGCTTTGCAAATTTCTACGACTCTGAGAGAAAAAAAAATGTCTAAAATTGCTCATTGTTGGTTTTTTGGGGGTTGTGCATGTTAAGCACAGATTAATCCCATAATAAACAATGAGAAATTGTGCAATGTATGTTAGTGATGAGCTATATATTTTGTATGGCAAATATTTTGGCTAGCTTCAAACACAGTATCCAGTTCTTCATCTAGTTCCACTCCTTAGCTCAACAACTGTTGAAATACTTATTTGTTACCGATGGGATTTACTATTCTAATGCAGTACTGCCTGCTGTAAACACATACAAGTTCTGTTTATTACACCTTGCTTCCTTATTCACATCAAGCCTCACAATCCTTCTGTTCACTGAACGACATTGGCTTCTGGTCAAGCAACACTCTAATTTTAAAATTCTCAGACCTGTTTTCAAAACCTTCATGTATCTTTCTAATCCATCCGACAATGGCACCCATCTAATTTTGAACACTTCAATATCTCCAATTGTAATTGCACCACGACTGGCAGCTATGCCTTTGGATCCCAAGGCCATACACTCTGAAGTTGCATCCCTAACATGCTTTGTCTTTCTATTGCTGCTTTATTTAGAATGGTCCTCATAATCTCCCTCTTTGATCGAGCTTTTAGACACCCTGTCATGTATCGTTAATACTGTTCCCATGTCTTAAAATATCAAATTTTGTTTTTAATTCTGTGAATTAAGTTTGGTCATTTTATGATGTTAAATGCTCTAGTAATTGTAATGTAAGGTCTGAAATGATGTCACAGGGTTGATTCCCGTTGGGCATAAATAGTAGAGTATGGGTGGAGTTGTTTCAATAGAGATTGAAGATATAGAAAATTTGAAGAGAGAGCACATGTAGCAAACAGTCTTAATGATGTAACTATAACATTAAAGCCTGGTATATCTTGAGCTCACACTTTTAATTGTATTTAGTATTAATATGCAAAAAATGGAGTTCCTAAAAAGCATAAGTCAAAGACAATTCTTGTCTTTGTCTCCCTCTTAAGCAGTCTGTATTGAACAAGAACCCAACTCATGAGCTTAGGCACAAGCCCTCATGACAGAAGAACACATACAAGTTGCTGTTCCTGTTTTGCAAACTTGAGTAATGATCTGTTATCATAATGCTCACCACTGTGACTAAATCCACAAAAGTAAACTCTGCCCTTATGTAATAGGTAAAAAGAGAAATTGAACTCTGAATAAATGTTCCTCAGTCAATGTTGGATTCCATGGTGGAGATTCAATGAGCTGGAACCATTCTTTACCATTACCTTAATGTTTAGGGAAGGGTTGATCAGAGAAATGTCTTTTATTGCAGATGCGCTGGTCTTTGACTTTACATCAGTTACTATAGACATCAGCTTCATCGTGTTGTACATGTCAGGGAATGAACCATATTCTTTGAAATCTATTTTCAAAGGGATTTCCAAATCTTAAAGTAGGATACAAGGAAAAAAAAGTATAAAATTGAGGTGTTTAAACTTTGAAGAATTAAATCACAGTACATGAATAAAAATGGTACTTTACTAAAAATATGGATTAACATTATAAAAGACCCTACCCAAATCAAATCTCTTTGCTGACATTGCTGGTGAATATGGGAACTCATTGCAAGGAGAAATAATACTTTAGACAAGTTATTACAAAGCATCCACCCTCAGCAATGCAATTTAATAAAAACTGAAAGAACTGTGGATGCTGTAAATCAGGAACAAAAACAAAGTTGCTGGAAAAGCTCAGCAGGTCTGGCAGCATCTGTGAAGAAAAAAAACAGAGTTAACGTTTTGGGCCCAGTGACCCGAAGGGTTCTGAGGAAGGATGACCAGACCCAAAACGTTAACTCTATATATCTGGAATCCTAGGAGGATCATGTGTTTTTGACATATGTGGTGAAACAGCTTTTCATCCACCATGTGCCTAACCACAGTCAGTGGGGGCAAAACCTATTCTAAATATGTAGTAGGGCTACATTCCAGCATTTGGCCCATAGTCTGGAAAGTTAAGCCATTTCAAGTGTTCATCCAAGTACTGTTAAATGTTGCAATGTTTCCCACCTCAACTACCCTCCCAGGCAGTGCATTTCAAATTCTCGGTAAAAAAATGTTTGCGTCAAAACTATCAAGGTCATCTCATCACATCTTGTATGTTTATCTCAAGTGATATGGCAAGATTTCTGCTAGGCAAAGGTAATGCCCCCATTAATGGTCATTATTACATCTCAGGTTGCAATCTTACTGAGAACTCAACTCACAAACTGGCCATTGGAAAAACTCAGCATGGAAACCAGAGCAATTTCGATTCATTGTTTGCTTCAAGAAGCCTCTCTGATGGACACAAACACCAATATTCATACCACATCTCAGATCCACTTAAGGGATACTTCCACAATTCGATGCTGCACATCAATCTGCATTTTTCTTGATAGCTAGTGGTGGAGCAAGTACACTTTGTACTCAAGGGCACACACACAGCTCACGGATTGAATCAGGCTGTATCTCCAGGCTGCTCACTTTGGTCTCAGTGCTCACTTACTCTGAATCTACCTGGTTGCTTTCGGTATCCATGTCTTGCACTGTATTTCCTTTTTGGGCATTGCCCCCTCAGCCAGAGATACCTAGCTTATATTACTGCTGTCTGGGTTGCTGTTTAGTGCAGACGAAAATCCAGGAATTTTACCACTGTTGCCAGCAGCCTCAGCCCAATTCAGGGGGATCACCTTCACTCAACAGGTCTTGGCATAGTAAGTCAAGGGTAGCCCCCTATACCAGTCCAGGTCCTGCTTGTGGCTGTCAGAGTCAGAAATCTCTGCTAATAAAGTGTGAGGACCCAAATTATGGTACGATCGGAAGCAGGTGACATATTAAATATATTGGCGATAGATCAGGAGCCTTGGTGGGAGGTGGGGACCAGTAGTACAATGAGAGTAAGGTCTCAGGACAAGATGGGGGAACTTGCCCTGGCCAGAGTGGAGAAGGTTATTGCCCTTCTTTCTACAGGCTGGGCATTCCTTCAGATGCCGACATTGCCCTGAACCAGGTAGAAACCTCAGACCAGACTGGGATGTTCTAGCATCATGGACTCCACTGCTGGTCCTGGGTGAAGAGGAAGTCCCATCTGTGTACCACCTTTCCAGCAAGAGCTTCAAGACCATGCCTGCACAGTGGGCTGTACATTGTTTCCAGTCTGGCATATAGAAGACAAAAATCAAGAACCATGCAGGGCAGCTTCAGATGAACAGTGCATGTCTGGGTGCACAACGCTGTTAGGGATGCTGGTCCACTCTTCAATGAGTGGGGAGTTGCTCCGGGAATGGGGTGTGGTAAGGTGGGGTGGGAGTTGGATGTGTTACTCACCGTAAGAGATGAAATGGTAATTACTGCAGTGAAAAAGCTTGCTTGGCTGTGCAATGGGAACCACTCCACTAAACTCAATGCCATTCACCCTTAGCCAAAAAAAACTGTAAGATTCAGCCAAGAGTTGACATTGCAGGCTGATGACTTTTCATCAGTTCTGATGGAAGATCTTTGACCTGAAACATAGGCCTGAATTTTCATGTCATCTACTCCTCACACCTCATAATCAGTTATCAACTCAACAAAAACCTGGCTCCTCCCCAAGGATATTACAACAAGATCGTAATTATTCCTCAGCGCATTTAAACTAAGAGGAGTTTTGTGTGAGGGATGCAGTAGAGGTATAAAGTCAGGGCTTGGGAATTACCTGGACAATTACCATGCTTTGCAAATTTGGTTTATAAATCCTTTTTTGCCTGTTTGTACAGACTGCCTGACAAGCTAAGCACTTCCAGATTTTCAGATTTTGTGGTATTTTGATTTACTATATGCATTTGATCCTCAATTTATTAAGATCACTACAGATTTAAACAATTCTCAACAGAAATTGTAATCGGCAACAATAGAAACTAACTTAGATGCTAACATCTATATGCTGTTGCTTTATCACAGTTTATTATTTTAACAGAGTTGTATATCTTTGAAAAATTATAGATTAAAAAATTGCCATTCAGAAGAATCATCTTAAACCATTTTGCACAAACTAAGTATTTTGCAAAGTTCTGAGGAGGGGTCACTGGACCTGAAACATTAACTGCGATTCCTCTTCATTGAAGCTGCCAGACCTGCTGAGCTTTTCCAGCAACTTTGGTTTTTGTTGCATAATCTGTAGTTATACATGCTGTGCACATGAGTATAAAAGTTAGTCTGCTCATAATATGGAGTCGTGCTTGGTGCTGAAATAGATAACTAGTTAACATAATTTGAAAGAGTTGCTTGAGTTGAATGATAACTAATGTAGAACTAGAACTACCTACTGTTCTGTAAATATCTTTAATAAGTGCCTTGAACAGGCAGACAATACTTCAATGTCACAATTCATCTAACGGACAGTGTTTCTGAAAATACAGAACGCCCTCAGAACTACGCAGAAACCCTGAAGTGGGACTTAAATTAATGCATATGACTATTTAATAATTGATCCAAATCGGTAAACATTCATCAGTCCTGCCATATAACTACTACTAATGTTTAAGTTTGAAGACAACAGTTCTTTCATCACCTTTATTGGGGCCAATAGTGATCTCCTGTTTATGCTTCTTGAAACATCTCTTCTCTGTTATTCCATTGTAGCTTCTTTTCTTTGCCCAAAATCGGAGGTTGCAGGACTTTTCCTCTGCTGTCTTGTTGGAAACAACCATGGAAACAGCAACTGGTTTGCCATTGTAAGCGGGCATCTCAGTGGTCATAGACAAACCCAATGTCTTGACTGGCATTGGGAGATTTTGTGTTCTGTTAGCTTTTTCAAAAACTTCTGCCTCTTCCAGGGAGCCTTAGAGTTTTAAAAAAATCCTCTTGTAAATGAGAGAATATAAAACTGAAAAAAAAACATAAAAACAGATACAGGAGCTGGACATTAAGCCTTTCAAGCCTGCTGCACCAACATGGCTGATGTTCCAAATCAGTAGCCTCTTTCCACTTTGTTACTTTTGATCCCTTCAGCTCTAAAAATTATGTTGAACGCTTTCTTGAAAATGTCAATGTTTTACACTCAACCACTACTGGGGGCAAAGACCTCCACAGACTAGCTGTGTGGAGGGAGAAACTTTTCCTTATCTCAGCTCCAAACACACTGTATTCTTAAACAGTGACCACTGCTTCTGAAGTCTCCAATCATCAGAAACATCCTTCCTGTGCTTACCTGGTCTAGTCCTGTTAGAACTTTATAGGTGTCTACGAGATGACCCCTCATTCTTCTAAATCTCGATGAATATAGTCCTAAACGATCAAATCTGTCCTCATATATCAGCCCTGCCATCCCAGAAATCAGTCTGGTAAACCTTTCTTGCATTCCTCTTTAGCCAAAACATCCTTCTTTAGATAAGGAGACCAAAACTACTCACAATACTCCACATGTTGTCTCTTCAAAGCTGTATAGAATTGCAGCAGGGCAATCCTGCTGCTGTACTCGAATCCTCTCTCTATGAAGGCAAACATAACATTTGCCGTCTTCAACAATTACTGCACCTGCATGCCTAATTTCAGTTGCTGCTGTACAAAGACCCTCGGGTCTCATTGCATGTCTGTTTTTCCAAACCTATCACCAATTAAATAATAACCTGCCTTCCTGTTTTTGCTACCAAAGTGGAAAACCTCATGTTACACTTCATCTGCCATTAGCCCACTCATTCAACTTGTCCAGTACCAAACAAGTTTGCCTATTTTTATGATGTAGTCTATTGACAACATTTTTTCTGACAGTTTTATAGGCAGTGCCATTGACAAATTAGACTACTGATTTAAAAGTGAATTCTTTACTACATGGACCATGCACATAGACCAGCTTCTTATCATAATTTACATCACAAATAACTACCATCCCGCTTAGTGTCCTGTTTTAAATGAATTTAATAGTTTGTAACCATAGTAAAATCATATATACATACTCCTTCATGTGTCCTAACCTTGTGCAACAACCAGTTTTGTCTTAACTTAGTGAAAATTCCCCTTTAGGTTGAGGATGACACAGAAGTACATGTGAAGACAAGCAATGGCAATGACACCAGTCAAAGGAGGTATTTAGACAAGTTAAATGTATGGAAAAAATGTGAGGCAGATGAAATTTAGGGAAATTCACAGAATGCCTATAGTGTGGAAGCAAGTCATTCAGCCCTTTGAGCCCACGCTAATGCTCCGAAGAGCATCACTAGATCCAATACCCCCACCCCATTCTTGTAACCCTGCATTTCCCATGGCTAATCCTCCTAGTCTACACATCCTTGCACGCTATGGGCAATTTAGCATGGCCAAACTACTCAACCTGCGCAAGTTTGGACTGTGGGAGGAAACCGAAGCATCCAGAGGAAACCCATACAGGTATGGGAGAACGTGCAAACTGCACACAAACAATCATCTGAACATAGAGAATTCTGTAAAATCAAAACTAATACAGTTTCAAATCTCTACAGCTACTTCTTTTAGAGTAGCAACATGTTGACCATCAGGTGCAGGGACTCCTTGATATATACTCCTGCTAACTTTGCCAGTTTTTGTTACAAATATTGATTTCTTTATTCTCATTAGATCCATGACTTCCTGCTATTTCTGACATATTTTCTGTAACTTTAATTGAAAAGGCAAACAAAAAAATCTAATGTCTCTGTGGTTTGCTACTCCCCCATCAAATACATATCCTTTATATTTCTTGTTAGTTTACTTACATATTTTATTTTGCTGCTCTTGATCTAGTTTTGATCACCCTTCCAAGCTTTTAAAATGCTCCTAATTTTCTGATTCTGGATTCAGTTACCAACTGTTTCACACAAAGTGCTCTTGTACACCAACTTATTTTGCAAACAACAGTCTTAAATACAATTAGAGCTTTAACAAAATTTTCCTTTTGTAATTTGCTTTAATTCTTACCATCAGGATATTTGTAATTGCTGGTGATGTCCTCACGTACGTCAGAACCACATGCTTTTGTACTTATATTGTGACCCACGCGTGATTCTTCAACATCTATTTTCATTTCCTCTCCATCATCAAAAACCAACCAATCAACACAATGTGCATTTACTTCAGCAAAAACAAATGGGGAATCATATTTCATATCAACCTCTCCTTCTTTGATTGCCTTTACTGGAGCTGGTCCGCAGCAGTAAATTCCTAAAAGTCAATTATAGAAAAATAACAAGAATTTTAAAAGGTTTTTATGGTCTGCACATGGAACTTAAACAGGATATTTATCACATGCACATTCACATTAGGTGCATTTCCAATGAACATAGAGCTGTCACTTTAATAAGGATTTCAATAATTTTCATTACTTTGCAGCTTAACAAGAATGCTGCAATTCAATTATTCTTTGGTACCAAAAATTCATAATCTCTGCATTTTATTCCTAAATGAGGGTAAAGTGCTAAGAAATGAGCACGTTATATAGATGAGGCTTCTGCTCTCATTATATAGAAGATTAATGGGCAATCTAATTCAGATTAAAATAATTAGACGAATTGAGAGGACAGAGAAAAAAATACATTTTTCTGGAATGAGTACAAAAAGAGTCATAATTTGATCTAGAACATTTTGATGTAAGAAAATACCTCTTCACACAAAATTCATGCTAATCTTCCCCAAAACATTTTTGCAGCTGAAATTGCTAAGTTTTTGTTATGTAAGAATATTGATGACTATGGAATCAAGGCAGGTAGATAGAATTATGATTTGGATCAGACACAACCTAATCAATTGGCAGAATGGACTTCATGGCCAGAATGGTCAGCCCTTGTTCCTATATCCCTAAAGTGTTGAATTTTCATTCATAATCCACACTATGTTCCCGAATCGTATTTTGGTTCTTTACCATCACTTTCCTCCTGTGGTGTTGCATCCACTACCTGCCATCCATCATAACCTGGATACAGGTCATATCGTGCCATCCAGCTTTCGTTCCACACATGGAAATTCCTAAAGCCAAAACAAAAATGTAAGACATTATATTGCTGAAACTCTCACAAAATCTATCCATTCTATCCAAGGAAACAGCATAAATGCTGACAGATTCTGAACACCAAATACTGACAGTCTCCGAGAAAACCTAACCAATAATAATTTACAGATTATGACTTTTTATTGCGTATATTGACCCACTCTAGAAAACACCTACCCAAAACAATGAGAATGTATTTCCAGAAATTATTTATTATTATTAACCAGCAACAGAAAGCTTCTACTGCAAAAACAATTAACGTAAAAATTTGAAGATCTGATGCATAAGTTGAGACTTCCTCTCTCCAGTTTGGCAACATTTGTTATACGTTGAGAGTTATGATTAGGACTACTTATTCGTTTCTAAAATGGCTATTATAATTTTAGCCCTTACTTGCCAAATTCAAAATCTTTGATCATTGCTCAATATCAGGGACTAATTAATGTCCAACTCCCAAAGAAAATGATGTTCAGTATCCAGAAATGTGTTTTTTTGCAATTAACATTGAATTAATAAATTGGTTACTAAATATTCCAAATAACTACTTCATGTGTGATGAGGCATGCACTGTCAGGAAAGCATGAAAAACATTTCTGTCAAATTCATTTTTTTTTCCCCTGATCTACACTGCTTATATTAACACTTACTTTAGCAAAAACCCTAAGGTTAATGGGCCATGAATGATAAAGCTCGTGTAAATAGGTGGCTAAATGGACAGCCCCACAACATGGGAGGATACAAATGAATCACCTTTAACAAGCTTATTAAATGAAAATTAAGAATCTCTTTCGTGTCTGCTCAACTGTCAGAGCACAATAATTAAACTTTTCTAATTGTTCATTAATCCATGTGAAATGTTGACTGCTGCATCCCTATTTAAATATGGACAGTCAAACTTTTGTTTTCGTATTACAATTATTCATTCACTTCTGCTTCCATTAGCCCTAGTGATTGATGCCATAAAGTTTTCTCCACACCAAGTTTGACTATAATGCCAAAGTTATTTTATGCAGCTTCCATTTGTTAATAAGATACAATGCAGCTTTAGTATGCATTTGGTCTTCAACTCACCAAATGCTATCACTGGATGATCGCATAGATTCTCCTCCTACAGTATAGTATTCATCAATGGTTAAGTTTGCATTAGTATCATGAGCAGAATCAAAGTTTGTGACCACACGAGTAGGAATTCCCAAGCATCTCAAAACTAAAGAATGAAAAAGGTAATTAATTTACATCATCATTTTCAATAGTGCTAAATTAACTATCCTGTTACATTCACAACTGATTTGACCATCTTACACTTGGATGCAGATTGTGTCGGTGTGTTCAAAATGTAGATGTAAATAGATATAAAAAATACATTTCTCAATGTAAACTTTACTGTTAATGCAAGAAGTGTGATTCTGGCTAGCAAATTAACATGCAGTATAAGTCTAATTGTTAGAGCTTTTCTGACTCCTACACAATGCATAATAACATCGGTACGAATAACAACAATTAATGTAAAAGATTAAATATCATTCCTTATTGCAAAATCACTGATTGGTGAATTAATTCTACCAGGGTCTTTTCCATTCTGACATTGGCATTGGGCTGGATTTGATGTTGCCAATAAGAACTCTTGCCCATAACCTTTTAATCCTTCCTCATAATTTATTCATCAGGTTCCAAGCACCACGGAGGTAGACCAATTTAGGCTTGATTTGACCAGCTGAGGGACAACTTAATTTTCCTATTTCTTTTGATACAAAGGCCAGCATTTCTTGAGAGTTTTTTTGTTGATTTTCAGTCTGAAATAGAACCTGTTTTTCCTACAACAGCACTTTAGCCAATTTTGTGTCAGTGAACATTCAATGGAAATTTCATGTCCTTAAAATAAAATCTGGAGTTTCTTGTGGGTTCATCTGAACTGTAATTACTTCAACAAAAGATTAGCAAAGATCCTGGAGAAGTAATGTAAGTGTTGCAATGATGATCTTGCAGTTTCTCATGATGTTTCTCATGATTGTCAAGTCAGGAGAATCGAAGGACGTTCCAGGCCAAAACCTTCTTCCACTATTAATATATTTCCTACAAATCTTCTGTGTATAAATATATTTCAAAATATCTATGTACATATCACCATTCACCATTGAACTTAAATTGTAAATCTTGTTTTTGAGGTAGAGCATGCATTGTCCTTGTCTACCTGTGCAGGTGACTGCTGCAAATACCCAGCACTGCCCATAGCGAACTGCTTGGTAGCCGCTTTTAAACCATTTACGAAGAATAGCAACACTTCCATTCCATTTTCCAGGGTACACTCCATCAATATATGGAGGGCTCCATCTGCCGAGAAGTATTCCTCTGTCATCATTGCAATTCACCTGAAAGGATAACATTGGTAATTTTTATTGTTATTACTGTATATTTACAAAGACAAATTAACTGATAAAATCAATGATATTCAATAGTTTGCAACCATTTACACAGATTGCCCGTAAAACTCTTCTTTGTCTGGTAATAACACTTATTGGTTCAGCCTTTTGCAATAAATTGTGGGATCAAGATTGACTCCACATTGCATTTCAATTGCTGAGAGATTGGGGGGAGTTTTACTGTGCGCAGGTTGGTTGCACGTTTACATACCAAAATATTTTATTGGTTGTGAAACCCTTTGGAACATTCTAAACTACTGCATTATGTCCCATAGCCAGTATGTCAGTATTCCTTTAAGAGACATAATATGCCAGTATAACTTCAAGAGATAAGATTGTGACATTGTCACTATGTTATGACGCCATCTCGTCTTAGTTTGTACTACTGAAAGCTCTCCACTGTAATCTGACATTTTAGTGATTGCCCAAACACAGATGAGCTTGTGGATGTAATGTTTTCATACAACAACTGGTTGTAATAAACATTCATTGGCTTCTTCAATATAAATGTCTAGTTCCTTATGTTATATGCATTAACATGAGCATTGCTGCATCCATTAAAATTTCCCGATTGGAGACAACATCAAATCATGATAGCAGCAATGGCCATCAATAGAATTCTCTCTAACATCTTAGTTGCTCATATTTGGAGAACTAATTAAACCAGCTTAAGAAACAGAAAATTTGGGCAAAGGGAAAGCTTCTCACCCTTTGATCTATATCAATTTCTGTGAATGTTGACAGCTGTATTTTTACCATTTACCCCTGTCAAGATCTGTTCAAACACTTACCATGGCAGATACAATTCTAGCAATATGAACTGCAAAACCTCTTTTTCGAAGGGCGTTATTTGCATTTTTCTTGTAAGTGGGTGTTTTGTTCAATAATGTGAGGCAGATGTCCAAAATATCTTCTTCAAACTGTAATTATACACATAAATCAATTGGCAAATTGTATTAGAAGCCATTGATGAAATTCAGTCCTCAGGTTTCTCTCACTCAACAATATTCCACTTAATTGTACATTTCTTTTCTATATTAAGCAATAATATATGAACTGACTTTGACTATGTTTCACTTTGCTGCCTCAATAAGCAAATTTAGATCACTTGAAGTGGTCTATTCTTTCGGAGAGTCTCAGAATCATCAAACACCTCATTACTCGCAAACATTTCTCCTCTATTCAAACTTTTGAACTTCAGCTTTTAAATACAATTTCTCAAAATACCTCATCTCACCTACTTTCAGACTTCGTAGTGCACTACATTCTGGTTTGATTTCTTCAACAAAATCCTACAATCCTCGGCCCACTGTAGTGCTTAATTCATATAAGTATCTCTGCACCATGGATCAATGTTTTGTGCCCATGTTTATTGAATTAAACTGTTTGATTATTCTACAAAGTTGGGTAAAGTACTTGTGGACTCGGAAGCAGGACATTTCAATTTGGTGTTTGTAAAATATTGGTGTTTATAAAATGCCTGAGATGAAAGCAGTGCATGGTCCCTTTGAATGTGATGCGCTTGTTTTATGCTTAGCGACTTATACAGAATGTCTGTGGGCAGCAGCTTGTGGGTTTGCAAGTGCACAGAGAGTTCTCAAATTAAAATATTTGTATCTAAAAGCCAAATAGTTCGCAAGCTAAGCTGCAGTTTATCAAGACATCATGTTTTGATTTTAGCCAATCAATTTGAATCAGGCACTTAGAGACCAAAAACCAAGTAAATTTAAATATGATGGTTTTGACAGCATGAAGTCAACCCTGTTGAAAGAACTTGAGATGTAATCAAGGCTATAAAAGGAGTGGGTAGTTGGAAAATTGAGAGAATTAACAGCTATCTGCCAGAATTAACAGCTCTTAAGAGAGAATTGTTAGCTCTGACAGTCTTCTAAATTTCAGAGAAAGCACCATCTAAATCAAAGGTACTAATGGCACAATTAGCTAATAATTCTAACAGAAGAATTCGACCAAAAAGGCATTCCTGACAGACCATTTAGCAGAGAAGGCACAGATCATTCCGGAAGATGTACTTTCTGGCTAAAATTTCGAGAGACTGAAGTCTGTGATTTTTTAAAATTTTGTAGTTGTGGGACTTCTATTTATAGGAACAGCATACCATCAGAATCTTGTTTTATTTGGGAATAGGTAATAGTTAGAAGGGTTTATTTGGTTTGTTAATAGTCTAGTTAATTTGCTCATAGTTAGAGTTAGACAAATTAATAGTTGTTTGTTGACTCTAAAGTGAGTGGCTAGGACTTGCTTTATTTAACTGCTAGAAGTTGCTGAGAAGTAATTTACATCACTTTTCGCAATCCCTTTTAACAGATTATACGGCAAGGTGCTCCTCTTCGGGTATTTCAGTTTTAGTTATCAGAAGGGGGTCAACTTCTGCCTTATAACAGATTGGGGGTTTGTCCTGAATCTGGCCAATTTGGGTCTGGGATATGGGCAGGTTGGAGCAGATCCAGATCAGGATTTGGATGGATTTGGACCAGTTTGGACAGATCTGGAGCGATCTTGGCAGCTTTGACCAGATTTAGGTTAAGAAAAGTCCCATCAGCTTTAAACATACGTGGAGACCAGTGTCCTAGATCTTTTCTGAAAATAAAAATATCAGTGACAAGTGGAAAATCTGTGTAAACTTGGTTGCTTGTTTTTTGGTTGGATCAAAATTAGGGAAAGGCTGTTAATATTGCTAAAGACGTTCTGGGGCTTGAAGATGCTTCTCAAATTTGCAAAGTAAGTTTTTAGAAAACACTTTTAGGACTTACAGACACGCTAGAATTGGGTTTAGCTGGGGATAAAAGGAAAGCTGAATTTAAAACCGAGTTGGTCAAGCAATTAGGTATATCAGAGAAACAGTTAAGTGCAGTGGAGTTAGACAAAATTAAATTCCAAATTAGATAACTGAAGTTTGAAGATAAAGAAAGGAAAAGAACATAGAACATAGAACGTAGAACATTACAGCACAGTACAGGCCCTTCGGCCCTCGATGTTGTGCCGACCTGTCATAAAGAAGAGCCAGGGCAGAAAAGAAACAACAGGAAAGAATGTTCAAGTTGAAAAATATGAAGCAGCTTGGACATGAAGAAAAAAAAGAGACGGAGTTTGAACTTTGAAAGTTGACTATAAGATAGGAAAGTTAATTTACAAGGATGAAGCTGAAGGTTGAAGGTGGGCTTCGTGACGAGGAAAGTGATGATGAACAAACTCATCATAGCTAAAGGCCCAGTGGGGATATATAGAAAATGTCCAAACATTACCAAAATTTGATGAAAAAAAAGTAGAACCCTTTTTCCATTTCCTTTGAGAAATTGTCTAAACAGATGAACTGGTCAGAGACTATGTGGGTAATGTTAATTCAGATCAAGTTGGTCGGCGGGGCTAGTGAGGAATTTGTAGTGCCGTCAGAGAAGGTGTCAAGAGAATATGAAGCAGTAAAACAGGCTACCTTGACTGTCAACAATTGATACCAGAAATATATAGACAATGGTTCAGAAATATAAGGAAGGAACCAGGTCAGGCGTATATGAAGTTTGAAAGAATTAAACTGAGCAACTTTGATAAATAGGTGAGAGCATTAAAGATAGAAAAGGCATATGAGAATCTTAGAGATGTTATTTGCTGGAGAAGGTTAAAAGCACACTTCCAGAAGTGATAAGAACCTATGTTGAGGAAACGAAAAATAAAACAACAAGAAATCTAGCTTCCATCAGCAATTTCATTCTGTGAGGGATAGAAATTGGGAAAGATGGAGATTCTTCAATGAAAAACAAAATTTAGATTATACTGGAAAGTTTGCCACTAGTGAAAAAAGAAACTCAACGGGTGGAAAAGTGATGAAAAACGTCAGGTGTTTTCACCATAATGAAGGTGGGACACACAGTCACAGTGCTGGTGGATTAGAAAAGGCACTGGGAAGAAGGATGTGGTAAAAGAGGATAAACCAGTGAGATTAATTGAGGCAGTGGAGGCAATCCCAAGAGATGTCATGGAATTGCAGGACAGTGCACAGCCTAGTCACTAAAACCAAAGGTGGGAACCAATATTTACTAACTATAATGCATGTGTATACCAGGCTTCTGGAGGTAATTCCATTATGGAATGTCAAGGCAAAAAATGTTATGGAGGAGTTGCTTCCTTTCTTCAGCCATTCAGGACTACACAGGGAAATTCAGTCAGGCCAAGGATCAAATTTTACTGCAAAACTACTTAAGGAGGCCATGGATATTTTAGGCACCTAATACTTTAAATCAAGTACGTACCACCCTGAGTCCCAGGGAGCATTGGAAAGGTGACATCAGACCCTAAAGACAATGCTGAGGGCTTATTGTCAGGATTACACAAATAATAGGGATAAAGACATCCATTTTTAAAATATTTTCTGTTAGAGATGTTCCAAATGACTCAACTCAGTTTACTCCATTTGAATTGATATTTTGACACAAAGTAGGAGGGCCTTTAAAATTAATTAAAGAAAAGTTGATAGGCCTGAATCCAGAGATCTCATAGTTGAATTATGTATCTGAGGCAGGAGAAAGAATAAACAGTGTAGGTGAATTAGCTAGACAAATTTTGAAATTGGCACAGCACATAATAAATCAAGAAGTATGGAAAATAAAATGGAACATACAAAGCAGTAAGATAATTGACATAGGGCTACATAGAACAAGTTAAGTAGAACAAATTAAGTATATATGAATGGAAGACAGTAAGAGTAGATTAGTTAAGTCAAATAACATGACATAAAGGTGAACAGGCTGAGGGCCATAATGACATAATGTAATAGATTAGGTGGTATTAGATGGTACTAGGTATACTGGAACAATGAGAGCACAGTGTGATTAGGATAGTAACATCATGTGATATGTAATCTCAAATTTTGAAAGCCACGATAACACTAATTAGGTGCGGAGTGGGAGACCATTGCGGCAGAAAATAATCATAGTCTAATAAGTTGAGAAACAATTGTAGCAGAGATGATTCAACAGATGAATAGTTTGGAGAGATAACGCTAATTAACACAATTGGTTATGCTGACAACCTGAGAAAGAGCATGATAAATGAAAAGTTATAAAAGATAACAAGCCCCGAGGATCGGGGACGATCGGAAAACCACTTACTGATTGTCACAGCCTTTGTTTGCAAATAAAGGCTTATTTTCTTGAAGAGCTCTCTACATCTCCTGATCATTCTCCATGACAGAAGCTGATACGTAATCCAAAATTTGTATGTTTGCCCGTGGAGATAACGTATTGGTACAGTTACCAATAGTAGGAGATGCTTCAAAGCAAGGTTTAGTGGTCCTTATCAGATTGTGAAGAAGTTAAGTCAGGTGAATTATCTGGTAAAGATGCCAGATAGGGGGTAAAAATTATTGGGTATGTCATGTGGACATGCTGAAACATTACTATGATAGGGGAAGGGAACCAGAGAAACAGGTATTAGTTAATGCCACTCAGAGTGAGGAATCAAATCCAGATGACTTGGATTTTGATTTTCTTCTGAATAAGTTGAATAACGAAGAAGTCCTTAATGAATGGGATAGGATAGTGAGCCATCTGTTCCAGGAACAGGGAACTGAATTGAAAGATCTGTTGCAGTGCTATGAGGACATATGTAGCAGTATGATGGGGAAAACTGACACCATAATACATAAAGTTGAAAAAGGGAATGCTGTTCCAATAAAATCACACCCCTACAGTCTTAATCCTCACAAAGTAGTGCAGGTTTAGAAGGAAAAAGAAGTGATTCTCCAAGATGACACCATGGAACTGAGTCAAATCAAATGGAGTTTGCCGATTGTGTTTGGTTCCCAAATCTGATGGCACTCAACAATTTTGCATAGATTATTGGAACGTCAATGCTGTGACCAAATCTGGCTCATACCCAATTCCTAGGCTGAAGGATTGTATGGAAAAAGTAGGGCAAGCCATTTACATCACAAAGTTGGAATTACTTCATTGTTACTGGCATGTGCCTTTGTCAGAGAAAGCAAAAGAGGTTTCTGTTTTCGTAACCTCAAATGGACTGTATCAATGTAAAGCCATGCCCTTTAGAATGAAAAATGTACCAACCACTTTTCAAAGACCTATGAACAGAGCTGCTGCCAGATTGACTAATTGTGCTGTCTATACAGATGACATAGTGATTTTTAGCCTTCGTGGAAAGATCACACAGAGCATTTGGCAGAGTTCTTTGAGAGATTACAGGAGGCAAAGTTGGTCATAAACTTGGCAAGAACAGAATTCATGAAGGCAGAAGTAATATTCTTAGGACACAACATTGGACATGGACGGATGACACTGAGGAAGTGAAGATTAAGGCCATCAAGTAATTTCCAAAACCACCCTCAAAGAAGGAAGCACTACGATTTTTGGGATTGACCAAGTTCTACAGGAAATTCGTACCAAACTTTAGAAATGTGGCGATGCTGTTGACAGATTTGTTAAAAACGAACATAAAATTTTGGTGGACAGAACAATGCTCGGCGGTATTTGAGAATTTAAAAGCAGTGTTATCTACTGCACCAGTTCTATCCATGCCAAATCTCTTGAAACCATTTAATTCCGCCATCAATGTAAGTGATGTAGGAGTTGAAGCTGTGTTGTTACAGGAGGATGATTGTGGAAAGTCAAATCAACTAGTTTTCAAAAAAAAACCTCAATATCCATCATTGAAAAATAGTTATTGAGTTTGGTAATGGCCTTACGACAATTGCATTGTAAACAATGCATCAGAGATGGGTATGTATATTGATCACAATCCTTTGCCATTTCTGGGAAGATTTAAGGACAGGAACACCAGATTATTTCTTTGGAGTCTTACGTTACAAGTTATTAATTTACAGATTGTACATGTTGCAGGTTGTGAAAGCATTATTGTGGATGCATTGACACAGGTTTAAAGGAAAAATGTTTTTATAAGATAGAAACAAATTCAATGTTATATGAATGTAGAATTAGTATGAAATTGTAACTAGATTAATGAGCTGTGGATGTAATAGTGTAATGGAGTTAAGGTTTCAAATAAAAATAAAGCCGGTTTTTTCATAATTTCATAAAGATCTCTCCTTTAGCAGGGAGGTATTGTGAAATTGGGCACTGTATTTGTGGACTGGGAGACAAGACGTTGGAATTTGGTGTTTGTAAAATATTGGCGTTTATAAATGCCGGGGGAAAGCAGTGTGTAGTCCCTAAAACATGGTTTTTCTTTGCTTAGAGATTTAAACAGAATGCCTGTGGGCAGCAGCTTTGGGCTTCAGGTGCACAGAGAGTGTGATTGAAACATTTGAATCAAAAAGCCATCATCTTAGTAGGCTAAGCAGTAATTTTGTTTTGTTATGAAGTCTTGATTTTAGCCAACAATTTGAATCAGGCACTTAGAAACCAAAAAAACAAGTAAATTTAAATCTGATGGTTTTGATAACAAAGGGACAATCTTGCTGCAAGAAATTGAGATGTCATCAAGGGTATAAAAGGAACGGGAAATTGGAAAAATCAGGAGAATTAACTACCATCTGCCAGAGTTAATAGCTCTCAGCTCTCAAGACAGAATCATTAGCTCTCACAGTCTTCTCCAAGTTTTAGAGAAAGCACTATCTAAATCAAAAATACATATGGCAGAACTAGCTATTAGACAGAAAAGTTGACTGAGAAGGCGTTCCTGATAGGCCATTCAACAGGGAAGGCACAGAGCATGACAGAAGATATGTCATCTGGCTGAAGTCTGTGTTTATTTAAAATTTTGTAGTAGTGGGGCTTGTATTTATTGGAACAATATATCATCAGAATCTTAGATAATGGGAACTGCAGATGCTGGAGATTCCAAGATAATAAAATGTGAGGCTGGACGAACACAGCAGGCCAAGCAGCATCTCAGGAGCACAAAAGCCGACGTTTCGGGCCTAGACCCTTCATCATGAAGGGTCTAGGCCCGAAACGTCAGCTTTTGTGCTCCTGAGATGCTGCTTGGCCTGCTGTGTTCGTCCAGCCTCACATTTTATTATCATCAGAATCTTGTTTTATTCAGGAATAGTTAGTGGTTAGAGGGGTTTATTTGGTTTGTTAATAGTTCAGCTAATTTATTCACTGTTAGAGTCACATAAATAAATTGTTATTCGATGATTGTAATGTCAGTGTCAGGGACTGGTTTTATTTAACCACTAGAAGTTGCTGAGAGTAGGTTACACCACTTTTCGCAGTCCCTTTTAACAGATTATAAGGCGAGATGCTCCTCTTTGGGCGTTTCAGTTTTAGTTATCAGAAGGGGGTCAACCTCCACTTTATACCAATGACCCCACATGCAGTGCCTCTTAGGCCAATAAGGGAAATCAGTTCTTCCACTTGATGTGCAATTCTGCTCTCCCGCTTAGTGGAAGGATGCTGTGAAACTAGAAGGGGTTCAGAAATGATTAACGAGAATGTTGGCAGGCTTGGATGGTTTGAGCTATAGAGAGAGGCTGAATATGCTGGGGCTGTTTTCCCTGAAATGTCAGAGGTGACGTTAGAGGTTGATAGCATCATGAGGGTCATGGATAGCGTAAACAGGCAAGGTCTTTTTCCCAGGGTGGATGAGTCCAAAACTAGACGGCATAGGTTTAAGGTGAAAGGGGAAAGATATAAGAGGGGCATAAGGGGCAACATTTTCATGAAGAGGGTGGTGCATGTGGAATGAGCTGTGAGAGGAAGTGGTGGAGGCTGGTACAATTACAACATTTAAAAGGCATCCGGATGGGTATATGAATAGGAAAGGTTTAGAGGGATATGGACCAAATGGGACTATATTTAAATAGGATATCTGTTTGCATGGACAAGTTGGACTGAAGGGTCTGTTTCCATGCTGCATATCTCTAGGACTCTATGACTCTACATACAGTTTTATCTCATAGCTACATGTGACATGACAAGTACAATGGGATAGCTTCGCTGTTTAGGATTACTTTCTGAAATCGTCCAGCACAAAGCTATAAAAGCCTGGTGTATCTTTGGGAATTTTATACATTGTGAAAACATTGCATAAAGCCAATTTTCACCTAGTATCAGTTGTGTAATTTAACTAAACAAAATTTCTAATCTACAATGCACGTAAATGTTTAATAATATTGAAAGGTTTCACTTTGGCTGCTTATTCAAAATGAATTAGAAATTTCCCCCATTTTCACATACCTGGCCAAAGTTCCAGGAAATACTGTGGATGTAGTTACTGCTTCCAACGTAAATAGATCCAGTTTCATTCATCACAAATTCCTCTCGCTTAACATCACTGTTCAGAAAAACCTCATCCTCTGAAAGTATTGGAATATTGAGAAAACCATGTGGAATATATATTCAAAATAACAATTATTGATCTACAACTGAAATGCATTGATTCCAGATAAATGTACGAAAATTATTTGGATGCACACAATAGTGAGGTAACCACTCCCGTGCGACAAAGCTGAAGTAATAGCATGTATTTGCAACTGGAAACACTTAAGGCATGATCATTTTCAATTTTTATCAGAGATACCATTCTTCAAGCAATTGATTTTACTCCATGTGACATAAGAAAGATTAAGTATACTGTCTAGAACAAAGGTTGTAGGCCCTGATAACATTCCAGTATTAGTGCTGAAGACCTGAGCTCTAGAACAATCTGCACCTCAGGAAAAACCACTCAGTGCAGTTACACCTGTAAGCAATTAATGATAAATTAAGTGATGGAAGATGTTTTTGACATTAATGCGCATCCACAACGACCTGCTTAGCAATGATCAGCTTTTGCTCCTGCAAAACTTCATATTTTCAAACCTTATTGTTGCAAACATGGAAAAGATAGAGCTGGATTCCTGATATGAGATATTGGGTTTGTGGGCTACCCACTAACACACTAAAACAGCAGCTAATGAACTTAAAAGACCCTATACAGACAACAAGCAAAACGAACGTCATCTACAAAATACCTTGCAAGAACTGTGACAAACACTGCATTGGACAAACAGGCAGAAAGCTAGCCACCAGGATACATGAACGTCAACTAGCCACAAAACGACATGATCCACTATCACTAGTATCCTTACATACTGATGAGGAAGGACACCACTTTGATTGGGACAACACATCCATCCTAGGACAAGCCAAACAGAGGCACGCACAAGAATTCCTAGAAGCATGACATTCCAACCGGAACTCCATCCACAAACACATTGATTTGGAGCCAATCTACCATCCTCTGAGAAAAAGAACAGGAAATGACATCACCAATGCAGGAAATGACATCACCAACCCAGGGAAACCTAAACTCATAAATAGAAAGCGGAACATAACACCAGCGCTTCACCGGAGGCTCACTGATGTTGTTACCTAGAATGGTGATGAAACATCTGGGGACAAACCTGACAGCTCAGTGAACCAGCTCACATCTCGAACACAATAAAGACCCACTCTCTTGTGGACTGAGAGGACGAGAGTCCAGTCTTGGAGGTGAAAGGAGGACGTCGGGTTGGCTGTGCACCCTTGCGACCAGTGGATCTTAATGCTGGCTTCGGCCTAACGCTGGTTCAGGGGAGCAGCCAACCTGCAACGATGGTTGCGGCAAGTGCTCGTGCCCCAGGTCAGGGGGTCTGGAACACCATCCGTGTTTCCGTAAAGAAGGTGGATGAAGGTGCACCTGTGGACCGCACCTTCTTCGTGAAGAGGGTCCTGTTGGACTGTTGTGGGTTCGCTGCTGCGGACATTTACTGCCTGCAGGATTTCCCCGGAGGGGGTTTTTACGATGTGACCTTCCGGAGTGCCAAGCTTTGCGAGCGCTTCCTGGAGGTTTTCAAGGAGAAAGGAGGTGAGGGCCCCCTCTCTGTATTGACCGCTGTCCCACTGTTTGTGATGCCAGCACAGAGGAGCCGTATGGTGACTGTACACATGTACAACCCGCATGTGCCAGCAGTTGATGTCCTGACCTTCCTCGGAAGGTATGTGAAGGTGGAAGGGGACCTAACTGACATGGTGGACCCCTTTGGCATCTGGACGAGTAAGAGGCAGGTCAAGGTGACACTGAGGATGGGCGCAGACGGGAATGTCGCACACCCACCGTCCAGCTTCGCGATCGGCGGGAGCAGGGGCTACCTGACCTATGCAGGGCAACCTAAAGTCTGCCATGCCTGTGGTAGGTCAGGTCACATGGCGGCCGACTGCAAAGTCACCATCTGCAGGGAGGAGGGACACCTTGCAAAGGATTGCCCACAAGAGAGAAGCTGCAACCTTTGCGGGGAAGCGGGCCACTTCTATAGGGCATGCCCGCGGCGGGGTACCACCTACGCCCAGGTCGCCGGCAGGGGAAATGCGGGGCCAGCCCCCCCGGAGGAGAGGAAGGCACCAGGACCCAGCAAGGACCCCACTAATGCGCAGGAGGGCCAGGCCGTGCAGGAGGGCCCAGCCCTGCAGGATGGGCCCGAGGCCAGCAAAGCACCCCTGCAGGCTCCAATCCCCCCCCCGACAACCCGGAGCCAATGGAGGCGGCGACAGGTGACCCAGGGGAGTGGACTACAGTCCGGAAAGCGAGGAGGAAGGTGCGTCGACGGGCCCAGGAACCGCAACAATCAGGAGGGAAGAGACAGCTACAGGGGGGCTATAAGAGCTCCTCTGACGAGGAGGATTCGGAGAGGGCCCACCCGAAGCAGAAGTTAAAGGTCTCGAGGGGGAAGGAAAGCAGCACCCCGCTTCCAGGTGACGGGAGGCGTCCTGAGGCTCACTCCGACACCCAGTCAAGTGCCGCTGGAGCACTGGAGGGCCCCCCGGAACTTCCAGGCGGGAAGGAGGAAACAGCACGTCCCCAGCCTGATCCGGAGCCGGACCCTCCTGCCTCCGCACCCCTGACGGGGGGATGCCACCCGGAAGGCAGCACAGACGGTTTCCTGAGCCCAGAGAGCGTCCAGCAGTTAGCCCGGGCAATGGGCATGAAGGGACAGATGGAGGGGCTGGACCTTGGACTTGGGGAGGGTACTGCGGTCACTGCCCACAATGGGGGTATGAATTGCGAGCATTAATGTGCGCAGCGTCAAGTCAACCGCGAGATGTGTGTCCACGTTGGCCTACCTGACCACCATCAAGGCGGACCTCCTGTTTCTGCAGGAGTGCGGGATACCGCACCTCGGCAGGTACGGGAAATGGTCCGGCGCCTGGACCTGTGGGCCTTCGATCTGGTCGGGGGGTAACGACTGTCGCTCCTCGGGCCTGGCTATTCTGCTGCGGGGGCACAACTTCACCATCTCTCAAGTTCAGGAGGTGGTGGGGGGGCGCCTCCTAGTGGCTGACATCACCTACAGGAATGCTCCCCTGAGGCTGATCAACGTGTACGCCCCAGTGGTACGGAGTGAGCGGTTGGCCGTCCTGCAGCGGCTTCCACCCCTGCTGGCTACGTCCAGGCCGGTCATCCTAGGCGGAGACTTCAACTGCATCATCGATGCAGATGGAAGATCCGGCATGGGGACAGCGGGTGGGGGGAGTCAACTGGACGTCACGTCCAGATTCCTGATGGGCACGGTGAAGGACGCCAAGCTGCTCGACGTCTTCAGCACCCCTGCAGACGGAGCGCAGCAGAGGTACACCTGGTCGCGGCCAGACGGGTCTATCCGCTCAAGGATAGACTTCCTGTTTGTGTCACGGACGTTCTCGGTCAGATCCACTGGTGTCGAGCCGGTGTTCTTCTCTGACCACTGCCTCCTGTTGGCCGACTGTCACTTACAGGACGACCAGCCGGCCGGCAAGGGGACGTGGAAGCTCAACACGACTCTGTTGACCCCAGAGAACGTCGAGGAGCTTAAGAGGGAGTACACCGGTTGGAGAACCGTGAAACCCCTCTTTGAGTCTCCAGGCGACTGGTGGGAGACGGTGAAGGAGAACATCAAGAGGTTCTTTGTCCTCAAGGGTGTTCAGAAGGCAAGAGAGAGGCGGGGAAAGCTGTCGCGACTCCAGAAAAGGGTGCAGAACCTGCTCCTTCTGCAGTTGATGGGGGTCGATGTCACGGAGGACCTCCGCGAGGTGAGGGGCCAGCAAGCCTCGCTCTTCGCCGCGGAGGCCTCCAGGATAATCTTCCGGTCCAGGGTCCGCTCTGTGGAGCAGGACGAGACGTGCTCGCGTTTCTTCTTTCAGAAGGTGCACAAAGAGAGCTCTGTGCTTAGCCGGCTGAAGGAGGACGACGGCTCGGTGACGTCGTCTCGGCCCGACGTTTTGAGGATCAGCAGATCCTTCTATGCCGGACTGTACGACACGAAGCCCACGGACAGCACGGCCTCCGACTCGTTCCTGTCGTCTATCACGGAGGTCTTAGACGACGGCACGAGGGAGTGGCTGGACCGGCCGATATCCCTGGACGAGCTGGCCAGAGCCCTCATGTCCTTGCAGAGGAATAGGACTCCCGGAAGCGATGGCTTACCGGTCGAGCTGTATTCTGCTCTGTGGGGCCTGGTCGGCCAGGACCTGCTGGAGGTGTACGATAGTGCGCTTCGGGCAGGGGAAATGTGCAAGTCCATGAGGAAGGGCATCATCACCCTCATTTACAAGAGGAAGGGGGAGAGGGAAGAAATTAAGAATTGGCGTCCCATTTCACTTTTGAACGTGGACTACAAAATCCTGGCCAAGGTCATTGCCAACCGGGTCATGTCTGTCCTGGAGTCGGTGATTCACCCTGACCAAACCTGTGCTGTGCCGGGCAGGAAGATCGCTGAGAGCCTCGCGCTCATCAGGGATACGATCGCCTACGTACAGGACAGGCGGGTGGACACCTGCCTTGTCAGCCTGGACCAGGAGAAGGCCTTCGACAGGGTCTCTCATGCTTACATGAGGGACGTCCTCTCCAAATTGGGGTTCGGGGAGGGCATCCGCAATTGGATCCGGCTGCTCTACGCCAACATCGTTAGCGCAGTCTCGATCAACGGGTGGGAATCAGACAGTTTTCCTGTTAGATCTGGAGTCAGGCAGGGCTGCCCGCTCTCTCCTGCCTTGTTCGTGTGCTGTGTGGAGCCCTTCGCCGCCTCCATCAGGAAGGACGTGAGCCTGAAGGGCGTGACTATCCCAGGCAGCGGAGGCCTTCAGGTCAAGACCTCCCTGTACATGGATGATGTCGCCGTCTTCTGCACCGATCGTCGGTCGGTGAGTAGGCTGTTGGACATCTGCGGCCAGTTTGAACTGGCCTCGGGTGCCAAAGTCAATAGGGGTAAGAGAGAGGTCATGTTCTTCGGGAACTGGGACGACCGCTCCTTCATCCCCTTCACCGTCAGGACAGACTACCTGAAGGTGCTGGGTGTTTGGTTTGGTGGAGCTGGGGCATGCACTAAGACTTGGGAGGAGCGTATCTCCAAATTTAAGCAGAAGCTGGGCAGGTGGACGCTCCGGTCCCTCTCCATCGCGGGTAAGAACCTGGTTGTCAGGTGCGAGGGGCTTTCGGTACTGTTGTATGTGGCGCAGGCCTGGCCTATTACCTGGACCTGCGCCGCTGCGGTCACCCGGGCCATCTTCCACTTCATTTGGGGGTCGAGGATGGACCGGGTCCGCAGAGATACCATGTACAAAGACCTGGGAAATGGGGGAAAGGGCGTACCGAACGCCACCCTCACCCTGACGGCTACCTTTGTGTGTGGCTGCATCAAGCTGTGCGTAGATCCTCAGTACGCAAACACCAAGTGTCACTACTTACTGAGGTTCTACCTGTCCCCGGTGTTGCGAAGGATGGGCCTGGCCTCGTTGCCGCGGAACGCTCCGAGTAGTTGGACCGTCCTGTACCACCTGTCCTTCGTGGAGAAATTTTTGAAAGGAAACACCTTTGACCACAAGGCCGTCAGGCAGTGGTCAGCACGTAGTATCCTCGGGACCCTTCGGGAAAAGGAGAGGGTGGATCCCGTCGTGTGGTTCCCCACGCAGACTGCCAAAGTCGTTTGGCAGAATGCCTCATCGCCAGAACTTTCAAACAAGCACAAGGACATTGCTTGGCTGGCGGTGAGAGGGGCTCTGCCAGTGAGATCCTTTATGCATGCCCGGAATCTCTGCACCACCGCACGCTGCCCTCGAGGTGGCTGCGGGGGGGACGAGACTGTTGATCACCTCCTTCTGGAGTGTGCCTATGCGCAGGAGGTCTGGAGGGGGATGCAGTGGTATTTGTCGAGGTTCGTCCCGAGCAGCTCCGTGACGCGGGACTCCGTGCTCTACGGGCTGTTTCCGGGGACGCACACCGAGACCAACATCAACTGCGCCTGGAGGACCATCAATGCGGTGAAAGACGCTCTTTGGTCTGCCCGCAACTTGCTGGTCTGCCAGCTGAAAGAACTGACCCCGACCGAGTGTTGCAGACTGGCGCACTCCAAGGTCCAGGGCTACGTGCTGAGGGACGCGCTAAAGCTTGGGGCAGCCGCCGCCAAGGCGCGGTGGGGAAAGACCACCGTATGAGCCCCCTCGTCCAGAAAAGGGAAAAGAATCCTATCTGGTAACTGGGCCCAGCTGGCGCCTTCCCCAACTGGTCAGGGGGCCAACTGGGACTGTGCGGGGTGACGACTGCCGGGGCGGTTTCTTTGCTTTGTTTTCTTTTTTCTCTGTTTTGTTTTTTTTTTCCCTTTAGTTGGTGTACGTACCCCCAGGTAACCCGGAGTGGCTTGCATGACTGGGTAGGTGTATAAATGTTTTATTTTTTGTACATTCTATGAATAAAGTATATCTTTTCAAATAAAAAAAAAGGTGATGAAACGTCTGAAAACAAACCTTCCAGCTCAGCGAGCAAACTTACATCCAGAATGTTAACTTGCCTAATTGAGCACAGTTTCAACAAACTCAAGAAGCTTAACTCCATTTAGAACAAGACTACCTGCTTAATTGTTACCACATTCACCAATTTAAATATTCACTCACTCTACTGCCAGTGTTTGCGATGCATGATATTTACACTGTCATAGAGACAAAAGAACATACAACATGGAAACAGACGCCTTGGTTCAACTCATTCATGCTATTTAGGTTTCCCAAACGAAACTACTCCCATTTTCCTGCATTTGGCCTGTAGCCCCCTAAACCTTTTCTATTTGTGAACCTGTCTAAATACCTCTTAAAAGTTGTAATTGTAACTACCTCTTAGCACTTCCTGTGGCAGCTTATTCCACATATGAACCACCCTCCATGTGAAAATATTGGTCCTCAGAGTCTGTGTAAATCTTTCTTCTCTCAACTGAAAATTATGCCCTCTAGTCTTGGTCTTTCCTACCCAAGGGAAAAGACTTTTACTATTCACCTTACCTATGCCCCTCACGATTTACATGCATTTGGAGAGGCAAGGACTGATTAGGGATAGTCAGCATGGTTTTCTGCCTGGGGAATCATTTCTCACAAACTGGATTGAGTTTCTTTTTGAGGATGAGACCTCGAAGATAGATGATGGCAGAGCAGTAGGCATTGTCAACATGGACTTTAGCAATGTTCTTGACAAGTTTCCGCATGGTAGACTGGTTAGTAAAATTAGATCGCATGGGGTCCAGAAACAGTTTGCCAACTGAATACAAAATTAGCTTGACAATAAGAGACAGAGGGTGGTGGTGGAGGGCTGTTTTTTTGAACTGAAGGCCTGTGACCAATGGTATCCCACAGGGATCGGTGTTGGGTCCACTATTGTTTGTTATTGATATAAATGAGTTGGATGAGAATACAGGAAGCATGTTTAGTAAGTTTGAGGGTGATACCAAAATAGGTGGTATGGTGTGCAGTGAAGGAGGTTGTCTCAGAGTAGAACGGGATCTTGATCAACTGGGCCAATGGGCCAAAGAGTGGCAGATGGATAAATTTAGATAAATGTCAGATGTTGCATTTTAGTAAGACAGACAAAGGTAGGATGCATACAGTTAATGGTAAAGCCCTGGAGTGTGTTGCCAAACAGAAAGACTTAGGGTCTCAGGTACATAGTTCCTGCAAGTTGTATGACAGGTAGACAGGGTTGTAAAGATGTCATTTGGTATCCTTGCCTTCCTTGCTCAGACCATTGAGTATAGGAGATGGGACATCATATTGCAGTTATACAGGATGTTGGTAAGATTCCTTTTGGAGTGGTGTGTACAGCCTGGTTGTCCTGCTGTAGAAAGTATAATATTAAATTAGAGATGGTTCAGAAAAGATTTACAAGAATGTTACTGAGCCTGGAGGGTTTGAGTTATCAGGAGAAGTTGGATAAGTCGAGACTTTTTTCACTGGAGGTTGAGGAGGTGCACTGCAGTAACTCATCAATTTTTTTCTGATCACTCCTGCCAAACTTGTGATGCCAACTAAAACGGAGTTGAAGGGACATAGAAATATCAGCATAGGCATTTTCCACCAAGACTCATACTATCCAGACTACACGATATATTGCTGTTCATTCACTGTCACTGAGGAAAAATTCTAGAGCATTCTCACAAACCACACTATGGACATACCTTCACCAAAAGATGAGACACCACCACATTCTCAATGCTAATAGAGATAGGAAATGACAGATGGGCTTGCCAGTGATGCCCACATCCTGTGAGTGAACATACAAAATATAGTGGTTTGCTATTTGTAGAAGTACTGTTACTTAAAGGAAATTGTACCTGCACACCATGGGTTGAAGAGCACAACAAAGGTTCCAAGGTAATACCTCACATCTGTTTTATAAGAATGCTGTAGTGTTAAACGATGATAACCAATCTTGGCCCTTGGTGATGGTGATATGGTTAGGCACAATTCACTGCTGGTGGACGAGGAAATGATGCCACTCCACCTCTTCACATTTATTGAATTTGTGATTGGAACTTCTACTTTAGTTCCGTTTGATTTCTTAGGTTCTGGACCTAAAGCAAGACAAACACAGATAAATGTGTAACAAGAAGATTTTTTTCACCATGCCTTCATACTTACTGATCATATAACTTTATTTCCATCTTTGCTTTCAAATAACTCCATGCTGTTACCACATCCTATCTTTGTAATCTTTCTCAGCAGCATAAACATCTTACTCTACAATTCCCTTAAATGCCTCTGGATTTTTTTCCTTCGCTTTTCTCCGTTGCTCTTTAAAAATGAAACTCTGACCAAGATTTTGGCCATCTGCCTAATATCTCGTTATGTAGCTTGATATCAAACCTTGCTTTAGAAAAGCTCATGATAAACACCTTGGAATGCTTTATTATGTTGAATACACTGCATAAATATAAATTACTCTTCTTGTCATATTTTATATTAAACTATATTGGTTGAGGGGTTCAGACACTGTTATTTATACTTCAGAGCTCAGTATAGGACGATAGCCCTGTCATGTTTCATTAGCATGTTATTTGTGATACACTGTCTACAGAACTTTGGCATCAATCTAAAGAGGTTCTTACATTGTATTAACTCCGCCATATAAACCAAGAATCAGCTCTCTGACCTTACTCTAAAGTAAAGTAATGATGTCAAAAATTGTTCAGCTACCTTGTGCCACTGGTGGCTCTGGCTGTTTTATTTGAAAACATTTGGACACATGCAAGTGAAAAGAGATTCTTGTGTGTGTATGTACTTAACAAATCATTCAATGTTTAAGGAAATAAAGCACTCACACCAGAAGCTTGAAGTTCAAACATACTTTCATCTTGTTGACATAAGCACATCAAAACACATGTCCAATACTATAATGTCTATAATTCAGTAATGATTTATTAATTAGAAATGAATTCACTGTATTTAGCTTTTCAATTAACCACATTTGATTTGTGATGAACAGAGCAATCAAAACTGCTCGAAGTAAAATTGTGTATACCTTGAAACTCCCTTTGGTGGCAGTCTTACTCCACATTTATTCAATACTTTTTGTTCAAAAAAGACTAAAGCTTTGATCCTCACAGATACTTTCTGCACCCATCATCAATTAGTTTTAAATACTTAGTGCAGATATGGATCCTCACATTGTGCTGGTAGTTGCATTTAACTTCAGGCAGAGGTGCTGTGCATGTGTGAGTGAGCACCTGTATAAATTCTTTGCTGGGAACAAGGACTCAAGTGTCAGTGAGTCAGGATCTGTCAAATAGAGACCCAAGTTGCAGCTACCAGTCTCAGAATTCTGTTCTGTAAATGCATGGACATAACATCAATAGACAAAGCAAACTGTGCCATGACACAAAGACGCTTGAAAGAGATTCATGAAAGGAAGGATCAAGGTGCAGAAGTGGTGAAATGAAGGTGCTCTTTGACCAAGGAACTGAAATATAGTACCACTAAGAGACTGGGGATCCTGAATGGAGATGAAGGTGTATAAGAGATCGGGATCAGATCACAGGCAGACGGAGTGATGTAGGAGATGAGGAGAACTAAGGTCATGGCTGGAAGTTAAAAAATGACAAGAAATTTAAATCGTAGACAGAGCAAGTTAGCAAGAACACCGACAAAGACACAAAAAAGAGCGGCAGCAATAGATCATGTGTTCCTTGGACCAGCTCTGCTATTTAAGACAATCTTGGCCAATCTGATGTGCTCTTAACTCAATCTTTCCCCATTACTTTGATTCCTTTGTCAATCAAAGATCTGTTAAACCCAATCATGAAGATAATCAATAAGCCAGCATCCAATGTTCTCTGCAGAAGAGAATTCCAAAGACTAATAGCCCTCCTGAAGAAATAATCTCTTTTCATCTCTATTCTAAATGAGAAATCTCTTATTTTGAAAACCTTCATTCTAGATTCCCTTATGAAGCATCCATCCAATCAAGTCCCCTCAGAATCTGAATTGTTTCAATACAAGCAGCTCTCATTCTTCTAAATTCAAATCAAATAATCTGCTCATAAGATAGCCCCTTCGTCTCAGGACTCAGCCTTCTTTGGACTGCTTCAGGAAAATTCTTCTTCAAGAAAGAAAATCAAAACTGCATTTAGTACTGTAGGTGAGGTCTCCCAAATGTCCTACAAAATTGGAACATGACTTCCCCTCTTCTATATACTATCCTTCGTACTATAAAGGCAAACTTTCAATTTACTTTCTGAATTACTTGCTGCATCTGCATAAAGATTTTTTTTAGTTGATATACAACAATACCTAGGTCCCACTGAACTGCAACATCCTGTAAACTGTCTACATGAAAATAATACCCTGCTTTTCTATTCCAGCCAATGTAGGAAGCTTCACATCTTCCCACATTACATCCCATCTGTCAGATCTTTACCCACTCACTTAATCTGTCTGTGTCCTTTTGCAAGTCTTTATGTCTTCCTCTCAAATTGTTTCACAACCTATCTTCTACTTGTTGGCAAATGCAACACTGTTGCCTCCTTCATCCAGTAAATCATAGATTGTTGAGACCCCTGTAGTAATCCGAGCAGCACCCCACTAGAGGTAGTAGGAACTGCCAGTGCTAGAGAATCTGAGACAATAAGGCGTAAAGCTGGATGAACACAGCAGCCCAAACAGCATCATAGGAGCAGGAAAGCTGACATTTTGGGCCTAGGCCCTTCTTCAGAAATCTTTTCTGAAGAAGAGTCTGGGCCCGAAACATCAGTTTTCCTGCTCCTATGATGCTGCTTGGCCTGCTGTGTTCATCCAGCTCCACACCTTGTCATCTCAGCACTCCACTAGATATAGTTTGTGAACCTGCAAATTACCCCTTTATTCCACCTTTCTGTTTCCTGCTCATGTGCCAATCTTCTAATCATTTTCATGTATCACCCCCAACCCCCCCAATACTGTTCATTCTTATCGTGTGTAGAACTCTGATGAAGTAGAACCTGAAATGCACAATAACAGGACTTTGAATGAGTTTAAGTTTTCCCAGGCAGTTTGGAAGAAGATTTGACTGATCAAGACTATAAATGATGAAATCATAAAGGAGAGTTTCAGCAGTAGTTGATCCAAAGTGTGGACTGATGCTAAAGGAGGAGGACTTTGTGATGACACTTTACTGTGTCGCTTAGAGTCAAACAGGATACCAAAGTTATAGTCAATCTGAAGTGTGCATTGACCAGGAAGAGGCATGGGCTCAGTGCTTAAGATATGGTTTGATGCAAAAAGTATGATGAAAGCAGTTTTGATTGGGAAACAATAAGGAGAAATATATATAATATAGTTTCTCTATAAAACAAATAAGCTTTCATTAGTAGTATAGTTTTTAAAAAGTTCTTGCCTGCTCACCTACGTCAAAGACCATTTCCAACTTGGCCCTTTCTGGATTGAATCCATCTGTGAAGTTCACCTTAATGTTAAAGGTTTGGCCCCTCCTGACGATCAGTCGCTTGGTGCTGATCTGGTCAGTCCTGTGTTCCTTGTTATTCTTCTCAAATTGAAAGTCAACCTGGCACTTTTCAGGAAATGGATTAAAATCCTCAGCTGAAAAATAGTAAAATGATATTTACAGCTTTTGCATCATTTGTGCCGAAGGCAGCAGTTGGACAGTTCACTGACGTCGCTGAGCCCTGCTTAATGATGATCTCATTACCAGCAGAGCAGCCACTTGAGACTGAGGAGAATAAAGAAGTACAATATAAAAAACTCTTAATTATTAATTTCATGTTAAGTGCATTTCTGTTTAAATAAATGCGTACTACATAATGCGATTTTGGCTTATTGCAAAACTTTTCACGCTGGCATCCATGAATCATAAGGAACACTCTGGGAGACTTCTGAAGTAAATCCATGAATGGTTTTCTCCACTGACAGAATGATAACACCACGCCAAAAAGACGTTTTGCTAACCACGCAAAAGAGTAATGCGGTAGGTACTCCAGTGCCGGTGTGAGTATGTAGGCCCTACATCGCAATGACCAGCAGCTAGTATCAAACAATAGGTCCCATTGACCATTTGCAGCTGTCAGAATGCTACTTGCCTGTGCTTACAACTCTCAGTAAACCACATCTACCATTAGATATGATTTGGCTGTTAGAAATCGTTTACTAAATAATCTGGATTGTGCAAAGAGTTAGACCGGAAACTGATTGACGATTATTAGCTGGGCTCACAAAGTGATGCGTTTGTATGTGCAAGACATACATAAATATGCAACACCCGCTTTATGTAATTAAAAAGGAATCTGTACACATTTTGCAACCTTTTCAAAAGAGGTCATAGAGACAGCCAGACTTTGTCACATCCCTATGATATCCCTACAACCTAAATCTAGCTGCCTGATCTGATAATTAAGATTGACTGTTAACTGTCCTCATTATATTTCCACTCAATGCTCGCCTAACCAATCAGTATCCTCTTCTCATGAGTATAATGTAGTGATTTTTTTTGCTTTCAATTCTCAGCATAGAATTCTGCCTGCATTTCTGGCTGCCTCATCATAGCTTAGATACAGGGGCACTGGATAGGATGCAGAGAAGATTTGCAAGGCTGATAACGGAGATGCATGGTTATGTATGTTAGGATAGGTCAGCATCCCTTGAAAACAGAAGGCTGATTGGTGACCCAACAGGGATCTTTAAAATGATGCCCTGAATTTTGCACTGTCATAGGATGAAACAACAGTGTGGGAGAGTTGAGGAGTAGTGTAAGGAGATCTGAAATGGAGCAGTGGCACCACACCCCAGAAGGAAAAGCAATAAAAGTTGTGAAAGACAAATAGTGGTCCAACTCATCTTGTCTACCTCCAAAAGGAGATACAATAGGAACATTTGTTTACAAGTATACATTTTCCTTACTTGTTTTTCCGTCTGTCCACGCTCACTGCGATGTTAACAATGGCAGAAACATTGGATAGCCTGCACATCCATGGGCCAATTAAGACCCTCAGGTGAATAATTAATGGTCATTTAGAGGCATCTTGCTGCTGCCTCTGGGACTGTCTGTATAGTGGGGAAGCAAGTGTTAAGTATTCAGAAACCATGTGGTGGGATAAGGATAAGCGTGCCTCCTTTTTGGTCCCATGAGCCCAATGGAGGCACCCCACAGGAATTACCCCTTTCTCTTTTTATCCCCTTTAGTCTTCTTTATGCACATAGAGAGCCAAATACCGTGTCCCAGCTTGTTCCAGGATCCATGGCTCCTCTCATTCAAGGGAATGCCCATATTGCCAGCAATGGCTATTCTCCTGGGAGCACTGTGGGATTAAGACAAATGCTGGCTAGTTGGTTGTCAATATTAAATGACTAAGCCAAGCAGGGTTAGGCTTCTTTTTAAAAAAATTCTTCCGGCAGTAAGCCCGCCTCAGCATAAATTCAGTCTTGTAAAATGATTCAATGGAGTGGAAACTAGAATGGCAGTGTTCATTTCCTTCCTTTGAATCAGAGAACTGGGTTCAAATCCCACGTCCTCCTGAGGTGTGTTGTAAAGTTGGGTGTGTTTGTGGTGCAATGGAAGTGCATCTCATTCCATGTCAGAAGGTTGTGTGTACAAATCACAGCAGTCTCATCACATTTCAGGCTCTTGTGCCTGCCCAGGTTCAAATCCCACCTACTCCAGAGATATATCCTAACAGGTTAGTCAAAAATAATTTGTTGAATGGGTACAGAGATAACATTTCCTCTGATGAGGGAGGGCATAACCATGTTAATTTAAGAAGCAAAAATTTTCAAATGAAACATTCATTAATTGGTTATGTAGTGGGCACCACATGGACTGGAGTCTACAATCTCCCCTTCCACAATATTTTCATTTTGTCCCTCCCTCGTTTTCACCACCTTTTTGCCTTTTGATATTGTACAGCCCTTGGTGGGCTTTGCTTGTTAATTCTTACGGTTTAGTTGTTTTAATTAGTTCACTTGTGGTGTATTTTCAAAACTAAAATATCCAGATAGAAAGAGGAGAATAGCTTGGGACTGGTGTGTGAGAGCTACTGATCTGGTATTATCAATAAACGCTCTTCACAAGGTAAGTATGTATCTCTTAGTTTCTGTTTGAATATGCCATTTAGGGTCCAAGAACAAAGTCAAGGCTATTGTTATAATATATGCTCTACAAAATCCAACAGGGAATTCAGAGAAGTGGTGGCAATTTAATACTTACTTCCCATGATGTGGTCAGAGCAAATAGCATTTAAGAGAAGTTAAACAAGGATAGAGAGAGAGAAGGAATAGATGGTTTAAATAATAGGTTTCGCTTGGTAAAATAGAAAAGCAGAGGATCAAGTATAACGTAAACACTGACATGGATTTTTAAGTTGCGTGACTAGTTTCTGTGATCTTTATCCTTTGCGGGTTTCTGTACTCCTCAAGTTTGCTACAACTATTTGTTGAGGTTGAAATAATTTTTACAGTTCCTTACACATTTGATTTATTCTAGTTTAACATTTTTTCATCCAGTTTTCACTTCTCCCTTCCTGAAGATGCAAACAAGAGTGCAATTTGATCTGAAAGGGCATTTTCTTGTTAAAGTTTACCCATGAATTTTCTTGGTAGATTGCGATAGTGCATCACAGTTGAGAATTTTTCCATCCCTCCTTACAGATCTTCTACACATCCAGGACATCTGAGCAAATTTAGGCTTTCCAATACAGGTCACTGGATGGTACTATGTATAGAGAATTTCTGATTTATTTCCTGTTTTGCTGCTCTATTGCAGCAAGGTCGGTTGCAGTTTCTTCACCACTTCCCTAGTTAAGATCAACAGTTTCAGCGTGAGATCAATTTTGTGATCTTCCTTTTTCTCAGAAGTGCTTATACTGTACAAAATGCTTTATGCTGGACTTAACGCAACTTGATTAATCCACTCTTGATATTCAACATAGGTTAATAACAGTACTATTACAACTGAATACATTGCTTGTCCATACTTAATCACACTGTAACCAATCTGAGTACTCAACATGCTTCATTGACTGTAAAGTGATTTGGAATATACTGATATTGTGGAAGGTATAACAAAAAGACAAGATATTTGTCAGATGACTTCAGAGCAATAACTCATACTGGAATGAGTTATTGGTGCAATATTTTCTCTTGGTGAATAATTTAGATAAAGGGATATGCTAAATGCATTTAAGCATTGAATATTACCCTTTACTGCACTGTAGAAGTTAATGGAAGTCCACACAATGGATATGTTATACTGCAAATAGGAGCTATTGACAGTGGCTGATGCAGGGTAAGGTGGCATAGGGATTTATTTACACTGATGTGTGTATTTAGAGTGTGAAATCAACTATAGAGCAAAGTGTGCAGTTGGAAATTCTGTTAATATCTAAGTATAGAGAGCTGGAGCAGGTGATTTAGTGCCCCACTCCCCCAGCAGTGTGATATTTAAAACTATGGCTATATATTCATATGTTTATTGATATAAAGCAGATTTTTCAAACATATTCAGCTTAAATTTGATAATTCTTAAAATGCAGATCAGTTCAGTTTCTTCCGAAATAGCATATTGAGATGCTTCACTACATCTTTAATTACAGGTTAGGCTTATAATATACAATCTTTACCAAACATTGTCTGATACACACTGTCCGAGGGGTTTCAGCCTTACACTGTGTTCTTTCCCCGATGAGCATTTGCAGAGGACGTCTCAGACTTTAGTGACTCTCTGGATCTTCTTGTATTGTGCCAATCTACAGCACTTAGTTACAAACAACGACTTGCTATGGGAGACCATCAAGCTTTTGTTCATAAAGCACCTTTCTATGAGCTCATGGTCCTCTAGCCACAAGTAAAGTTTACCGCAACATGGACACCCAGGGAACTGCTCACTGAGCAGAACGCTATGCAACAGAGCTGTTCAGAATAAAGCTTGACAATAAGCAATGCACCTCTTTCCAGACCTTCTCTGCAAAGGCATGTTTCAGAAAGAAGTAGGCAATGACCTCTTACCCACTGCAGGGTCATAAGGGCAGCATGCTGTAATGCTGAGACCTGAGGCGTTTGTAAAGGATCTAAAGGAGTGGGCCCTATTCACTGCCACCACAGCTATGCCTTAATGCTTCCTTGAAAGTTCTTGTGATGAGATAATCTGCCAAATGATTTTGACAGGCTTCTCCGTAAATTGTCCGATCACCAACTCTTTCTTTCTTTCAGGGTCTCAAGGATGTCACATGCAGACCAATGAATGTGTTCAAGAATGTGTTTTGAACAACGGCTTCACAAAACAAAGGTGATACTGTATTCTGTGGTAAACTGGCACCAATTTAGACAGATACAAATCCTCCTACCTCCCACTACAACCTCTTAGCTGTGGCCTTGATGATCTTGCACTCCACGGGGAGTGGTAGAGATTGTGGGTAGGGAGGGGCGGGTCAGTTATTAGGAGCCACCGCCTCCTCAATGGCTCTGTTGAGTGCAAGAATTCCGAGCCTCTGTTTGGCCAGCACCTCTTCCTCAGCAGGACATTTACCCCTGGAGGATTCCAGCTGACTACCCACCTGTAGCCTTGGCATGTTTTGATTGGTATGTGATCCATCAGGCCTTCCTTAAAAGGGAGCAGCTGTCTTGCCAGTTCTACAGCTGGCACAACAGACATCAGGTAACAGTAAAAAGATGCCAAATCACAATTTTTTTTTCTCATCAGGAGCCTACTCAACTGCACAGGAAGGTGACCATCATTTTGAGGGCCTCATTGCAAACATTTAACTCCCCTTTGTCTAGAGGTTTCGGCAAAATATTTCAGATGTGCTTCAATACAGAAGTGATAGTCCAGATGGAAGCTAAACAATACAAAAGTCTTCCCCAAAAATGTCCTCGGTCATCTGATTGACACCTCCTAGGGAAGTATAATTCTACTGTATGGAGAAAGATGGTTTAAATAGTGCTGACCAGGGCTGGGTCTACCGACAACCATCAAAGAGTGATACTTTTTCCCACTCTCTGCCAAGAGTAAACAGACTCAGTTTTGCATTCTGTTGTGGTAGTTTATAAACCATGCATTTAAAATTGAACGTTATGTACTACGGGAGATAAGAACATGCATTTTTTAAAAAGCAGCAGAATACATTGTACATATTCAATCTACTGATTTCTGTCCACATTCTAAAAGATCCTAAAGAAAGGGGGGAAAAGATTCCTATATAAAGCAAGGAGAGTACAATCTGGAGCTAACAATAGTATATATACCTCTCTTAAAGTCCTATCCTTCAAATATGCCATGAAATGCTTCATCTCAGCACACGTAGACGCATAAAAGAAAATCCATTAACAAAGATTAAGCAAAAAGAGACAAAGGGGAAATCAATGGAAGTGATTCTTCAAGACTTAAAACTTTGGACTTACGTGTTGGTATGTCACTCATGGTATTACTTTCAACGAAATGATTTGTCAAAAAACCAACTTCCTTCGTGCACTGCACAAGCAGAAAATGGCTTTTGCTCACAGATCCAGAGCATATGTTTACAGCAACAGTCTGTGTCTATTTGTAGCCCCAGTAGTGAATTACCACACCTCTGTGGGATGTGTCATGATTAAAAAGGGCATGGCACTGTTAAGAAATTCAAATTCATTATTTACTCGATTGCCATACGATAATGTAAATTTCCTCAAGGGTGATTCATTGCACAATATTTGAGTAAGGTAGATAAGAATTAGAATTAGAATATCCTTATAGATCAATTTGCTCCTCTCCCCTTGAAAAAGAAATGCACAGCGCCTTTTTCCTACATAGTCTACTTTTTATGAAGCAGGAACATCATTCATGATACGCTTTCTTTGTATTTGAATTTTTAGACAAATTAAATAACCAGTCTCAACGACTATAGCATTACTCCAAGCTAAAGGTGTGAGGCTGCAAAAGCGCAGTAGGTCTGACAGCATCCGAGAGACAGGAAAGTCAATTCTGTGGGCCACAACCCTTTGTCTGGAAAGATAGTTTGGGGCCTTGTATAGAGGTGAGAGGGGAGGGGTTGTGACTCCTGCAGTTGCAGGGAAAGGCACCAGCCCAGCTCGTCCCAACCTCCCTAACTTGTTCTTCCTCTTACCTATCCCCTCCTCCCACCTCAAGTCGCATCCACATTTCCTACCTACTAACCTTATCCCGCCCCCTTGACCTGTCTGTCCTCCCCAGGCTGGCCTGTCCCCTCCCTACCTCCCCACCTATACTCTCGTCTCCACCTATTTTCTCCTCTATCCATCTTCGGTCCACCTCCCCCTTTCTCCTTATTTATTTCAGAACCCTCTCCCCATCCCCCACTCTGATGAAGGGTCTAGGCCTGAAACGTCAGCTTTTATGCTCATAAGATGCTGCTTGGCCTGCTGTGTTCATCCAGCTCCACACTTTGTTATTGTGGAGAAAATGGTGGGGAGCATAGATCTGATGAGGGATTCATAGAATGAATGGTACTTGCGATAGGGTTAGGGTTAGGGTTAGATAACAGATGGGTTGGGAGGGAATTATCTTTTTGATGGTGGGGTCTGTTTGTAGGTGGCAGAAATATTGGAGGATGATGCGCTAGAGGTTGGTGGGGTGACACGTGAGGACTAAGGGCACTCTATCATTACTGCCATTGGGGAGAGGGAAATGGAGGCAATGTGTTTGAGGGCATAATTAATTACAGTGGAGGGAAATTACTGCCCCTAAATTAGGAGATGTCCTGGAGTGGAAGGCCTCATCCTGGGACCAGGTATGGCAGAGGGGTGGGATTAAGAGGATGGGATAGCACTTTTGTATGAAGGTGGGTGAGAGGAGGTGTGGCCAAGTTAGTTGTGGGAGTCAGTGGGTTTGAAATGGATGTAGGTGGTGAATTGATTTCCAAAGATGAAGATGCAGAGGTCCAGGAAGGGGACGGAGGTGTCAGAAGTATTCCAGCTGAATTTGAGTTCGATGTGGAAGGTGTTGGCAAAGTTGATGAACTGCTCTGGCTCCCCATAGGAACACAAAGCCGCACCAATGCAGTCATCAATATAGCAGAGAAAGAGGTGAGGGATAGTGTTAGTGCCGGTGCGGAACAGGGGCTGTTCCACAAATTCTACAAAGAGGCAGACATAACTCGGGCTCATGCGAGTGACCAGGGCTATCCCTTTGGTTTGTAGGATGTGGGAGAAATCAAAGGATTGTTGAGAGGGACGATCACTTCAGCCAAGTGAATGACAGTTAGTGGAAGGTGACCGGTTGGACCTATGGGAAAAGAAGAAGCAGAGGGCTTTTAAGCCCTCCATCTGGGGGATACAGTTGTACAGGGTCTGTACGTCCATGCTGAAGATGGGGTGTTGGGGGCCAGGTAATTGAACTTTTTGCAAAAAGTGGAGCCCACCCCTTTCCACTTACCACAGGGACCTGCTCTTAGCATGCTGTGTGCCTGCCTTCCTGAAGAGGCAGTAACAACCGAGAAGGACTAGAAAAGGGAAAGGAAAATAGATATGCTTTCATAATCTCAGTGCATCACAAAGCATTTTAAAGCAAATAAAATTGTTTTGACGTGCAATCAGAGTTATCTCATAGTAAACATGGCAGGTTTTTTTGTGTACAGAACGGGTCAGGTATCCTTTATCCACACATCTTAGAACCAAAAGACTTAAAAACTGAAGGTCTTCTTGAAAGCTTACCCAAACGGAAGCAAACAGATTACAGACATGCTCACTCCAAGACCTTTGAAAAGCACTTTGTTTGATCTGACTGGGTCAAAAGGCAAAGATTATTTCCAAAGGCCTTAGGTAGTGTTTCTACCTCTGGCCCTGTAGACACAGATCCAAGTCCCACCTGCTCCAGAGTTATGTCTGAATAGTTGCATCATTTTAAGAAAAGAAATCACATGGGCAGCACAAGAGGTGTGAATCACTTGCACCTGATCTTCCAACTGAAATAAGAGACCAAAACCAAATCCATTCCAGCATCATTAATGAACAAAACCATTAAAAAAAATCCATTCTCGCAACTACCAAAGAAATTCACATCTTTTGGCTTTATACTTTACTTTTTGAATGAAATGAAAATCTGGAATTTCTCCACCAGCAACACGCCTCATAGTTTGTATTGGCATAATTGAATTGTTTTGCTGTAATAACTGAGAAATCATTTTGGGTGTGGACATGACAGTATCCCTGTGTACTGGAATATTTCATCAAGCTTCATCCTTGTTTTAGGCAAATTAAAGCTCCACATGCAATATAAATAAAATAGAAATTTTCCCTCCTCTGATCTCCCTCTAAATGATTGATGACTCAGTTGAATATCACTGTTTTTTGTTCAATTTATGCTGACATTATAAACAGATTTAAATATCTAGTGATTCCTATGAAATCTGTAGGTGTAAAATTCATATAAACTGTTGCCAAATCCTCCACCCAAATTCACTCATCAACTCAATATCTTTTCCATGTCTAACCACACATTGATGCAATCAGTGGCTAGTGGTTTCAACAAAACATTTGGAAAATAGCAATGGGGAGGTGGAGTGTAGGTCATTTAATAGGGTAGATGAAGAGAAACTATGGGTGGTACTTAATCAAGACGATTGGATTGGGCATGAAGGTGGTGGAATTGGGAGAATTGGACTGTAGTATCTACAACAGATTCTCAACATCAAGAAACCTATCCCCAATTGACTTGAGGTAGAGTGGGTGTGATGGGGGAATATGACATGCCGATAATGGGACTGAGTTCATTGACCAATTGACAAAAGATTCAGTGATTCCAATTATCCCTCAGCCCACTGCACTTTAATGAATGCTCAGAAATTAAATGAGATCAGCGTGCTGTCCCATGTCTCACAGAAGTTTCTCAGAAAAATTTGCCTTTGGTCGAGTGGCAAAGTATCAGGAGCAGGGAGCACTGGAAGCTTTCCCTTTCAACCAACCTTCCAGTTCTCCCAGCCCCCAATCTGTGATCCACCATCCACCCTTCTCTCATCATTGGTTAAGCATTACTTACTGATTCTGGACTTTTAGTGAATGCTTTGCCACCAGTCTTGATGGTGCTATAGCAATAATATGTTACTGACCTCTGACTGGCCAAACAGTGCTTGGTAGGCAGGACGTTTGTCCCTGGGTCCTCACTCCCAGGTAAAATCTAATGGTGGTCAAATAAGTGCCTGATGGACACATAGTTACATTGAGTCTCCCCAAGGCAGAGGCATTCCCCATCATATGGATAACCCATGGGCAATATTATAATTACACCCATTAAATCCCATCCTATTTATGCAGTTTTGTATGCCTAGGATTACGGGATTTAGTCATTCAAACAAAATCCCAAACAGATGCCCTTAAATTCCCAACAGAACAAATCTAAAATTAAACTAAGCCAATAGACTGAATCTCAGAGGAGTCTGAAGGACATTAGCTATGGCAAAATACCTGGCAGAATCTGTAAGAAATCCAGCAACGCTCTTCTCAAAGTTGACATCATCTTATACCATTTTGAATGCTTTTCACAAATGGCCTAGTAAAATTTCAGAAGTAGCGACTTGCCAATTGACAATGATTAATGTTTCTCAAAGTCCTTGTTGACCTACACTCACTTCATTAATATTCTGATTACAACCTTCCTAAACTCACCAAAACAAACTAAACACCAGGAAAACTCGACATGAAAGCTAGACCAGGTTCTTAATAGGTTGTACTCACTGCTTGTTCCAAATGACCTCTGTATTGGACAGCAGGCACGAATGTCTCAGGGGACACTCTGTGCACTCCAGGCACACGGACATTTTCACCTGACATCGGCCAACCTCTAAGGTCCTTCATGGCACATCTCCAATCTACTTATAGGATGCTTCCATATTTCAATGCTACACCTTCATTGAGGACCTGATGGCTTAGCGATAATAATGCTGAACTGTTAATCCAGAGAAGTAGGTAATGTTCTAGGGACAGGGGTTCAAATCCTGCCACAACTGATGTAGAATTTGAATCCAGTAAATATCTGGAACTAAGAACATAATGATGGCTATCAATTGCCAGGAAAACCCTGGTTCGCTAATGCCTTTTAGGGAAGAAAACAGCTATCCTTACCTGGTCTGTAAATCCAGTCCCACAGCAGGTCAGTTGGCTCTTAAACTGTCCTCTGGACAACAAATGCTAGCCTAGCCAGGGATGCTTTTGTCCCGTAAATGGACAAGAAAAACTGCAACAACTACATTTGTAATGCTGTTAGAAGGATACTGTGTGCTCAGGGGCACACCGGGCTGGCGCAGTGAAGTTTGCACATTCTCCCCGCGTCTGCGTGGGTTTCCTCTGGGTGTTCCGGTTTCCTCCCACTGCCCAAAGATTTACAGGTTAGGTGGGTTGGCCAAGCTAAATTGCCCATAATATCCAGAGAAGTGCAGATTAGGTGGATTGGCTATGGAATTGCAGGGATAGAGATAGAGTAAGGGAGTGGATTGGGATGGGGTGCTCTTTGGAGGGTTGGTGTGAACTTGATGGTCTGTGGTCTGCTTCGACACTGTAGAGATTCTGTGGGAAAAAGCACAGCCAGCTGATCGACTGTACCAGCTGCATCTCTGGAACCTTCACTTGCTGTCATAGCCCTCACACACTCTGAGCCTGCCTGGATGCTCACAGCATCCCTGATTTGGCATTGTCTTGATATTTTGTGCGTTTGCCCCGTAGCCAGAGGTATCAAGCATATATTATTGCATCCTTGCCATGTCATTTAACACAAACACAAAGTGAGGAAACTTGTCATAACTGCCAGCTGGCCTCAGGCAAGCCAATTGGCTGATAGCCTTCACTAAAAGGACCTTGGCACAATGTAACATTAGGCTGACGTGCCTTAACTGGTTCTTTCAGATCTGATCAAAATGAGTACAAGGAGACACCTATGCATTGACATAATATAAGTTTATGAGCTTAAATTAGTACATATAAATTGGAGCTGATTATGAATTTATCCCACTTAGATATATTGAATCTAATTATTGGCTTAAACTTCTTAGATGCATTCAAAAGTACGTGAGTCTCAGATCCATTCACATGTACGGGACCCCACGAAATGGTTGGAACTTTGATCTCAATATTAATTTCTAAGGCACTGATCAAACCTGGTCCGACGGTGGAGTCCAACAAACTGTGAAAAGTCCCTTAATGATATACCTCAGTTAATGTTACATGCTGAATTACCCCATCTGAGTATTTTGCCCAAGCGCCCTCTGTGCTTGGCAGTCAAAAACAAGTATAGATATTGCTGCAAATCAGCCTTTTCTTTTAATATTACTATTCCACTGTCAAAAAATTGCTTTTTGCTCCATCCAATGGACACCTTAATGATCTGGTTTGGAGATATCATTTTTCGTATCATGCACTACACACAGCATCACAAGGGCAGCTTCCAGTGTCAGTCCAGGAACTGCTCTGGGCAATCAGAATCAGGGCTGTCTTCTCATAAGGGGTAAGGAACTCAAGTGATTGGCATCACACCACCCGTCTTGACCTTTTCTGCCTTATTGTGTGCTGTTTTCTTTATGGAGTGAAGAAGAGGTGGGTATTACAGAAGCTGAGAGTGAGTGGCACAGCTATTACAACTGGTGCAGGTGGAGAGGTGACCAGAGTTAGTGTGTAGGCAGTGCAGATGGCGTGTAAAGTTAGTAGTATCACAGGTTGGGATGGGCGATGGTGAATGGGGAAGATATTGCAGGCAATGCTGAAGTGGTAGGGTATAAGCATTGGAGGGAGATGGGTACAGCAGTAGAGATACAGCGATTGTGAGGCATTGGAGGGAAGATACTGGCACTTAGACTAATAGAGTGGAGGGGGTCATTGACCTTCTTCCTACAGTGCTGGACATTCGCTCAGATGCTGGGAATACTTTAATACCAATGGCAACCTCGTACAGGCTGGCATGGATTGGTGCCATGATGTCCAAGACTGGGCCTGTGGGATGACACTGGCATCACCCTGAACAACAGGAGCTCCATTACCCTGCTCATAAAGTGAAGCATCAGTTTCTTCCTGTCTGCCATGTCCAGGGCAAATAGCAGAAGCCATGCAGGGCGGCTCTGGACTGATGGTCCTTGTCTGGGGGCACAACAATATTTTAAAGATGGTGCCTACCTGATGAATGCTAGTGAATTAACAGGATATCTGGCAGTCTTCAGGAAAGGTGAGTAGCAAAATCTGGTGGATATTGGCCATGATACAAGTTCTACTTTCGAACTCATGAAGCAAAAACCAGCATGAAGACAATATTAATTTTAATCCCAACATGGAAATTAATTGATGATTTGGAAATCGGTAAAGCAAAGTTACAGCCTCTGAAATGCCCAAACCGTAAAGAACCAATTTCAAACTTCAATGTGTTGACTGTAGCAGCCAGCCTGCTGAATCCTCCCTAAGTTCTCCAGTAAATGATATGAAGGGTCCAGATCTGAAATGTCAGGTTTCTTGGTCCTCTGATGCTGCTTGGCCTGAAGTGTTCTCCCAGCTCTACACCTTGTTATCTCACCTTTGTATACGAGTTATTTTATCTAATATTGTTAATTTGTTGTTGTACTAAACAATATGCCATGATATTGTAAAACAGAACTGGATCAAAATAATACATTACAGCTAATATATTATGGTGCTGGTGCCAGTTAAATTGTGTTTTGTTTGCGAGGATAAAAAAAAATTAATAAGGGATATATTTTGTTGCAGACAATATTCTGGGGATGTGCATTTGAGTCTCATCAACTCCCATGGAATGTGAATTCAAAAAAATTTATGGAACTAAGGATCTAATGATGACCATGAATCTATTGCTGATTGTTGGAAAAACCCATCTAGTTCATTAATGTCCTTTAGGGAAGGGAACTGCCATCCTTACCCATCTGGCCTACCTGTAACTCCAGATCCACAGCAATTGGTTGACTTTTAGCTGCGCTATGAACAGTTAGAGGATTGGCATTAAACACTGGCCTAGGTAGCAACATCCACACCCTGTGAATGCATAAACAAAGACATTCCATGCACAAGTGGTAAAATGATACACTTTGGTGCAACTTATAAGCATAAAATATTGATGTGGAAATTTAACCAGGCAGGAAGGCACTGCCAAGGAAGGGTCACTAGACTTGAAACATTAACGTTCTTTCTTTCTTCATAGGTGCTGCCAGACCTGCTGAGTTTCTCCAAGAATTTCTGTTTTGATTTCTAATTTGCAGCATCCACAGTTTTTTTGATTTATTTTAAGGAAGGCACTTTTACCTGATTCAAGCACATAAAATATGCTCTCCTTTCTGCACAACACCCCTCCCCAAGACCTATCAGCCCCACAACAAAGATTTCGAAGAAGGATCCTGGCCCGAGCCGTCAGCTTTCCTGCTCCTCTGATGCTGCTTGGCCTATTGTGTTCATCCAGCTCTACACCTTGTTATCTCAAACTCCAGCATTGACCGTCATTACTATCTCAAAGCATGTTCCCTCTTGCTTTTAGACATTTCCTGGGATTCACCCAACAAATCGTGATCATTTGTGTGTATTATGATAAGAGTCAGTGAAAATATGCTTGTTAGTTTCCTGCTTTGACATTACCAGTGCACTCTGGGTAATTTAGACTAGAATTGATGAGGTACGGTGGCGGTCTCAATTAGTATTTCTATAGTGGAGTAGTTATCACATTCGCCTCACACATGAAAGGTTTCTGGTTTAAAGCTGGGCAGAAACAGTCGTGCTCTTTTGTTATGGGGGGGTGGCTGAGGGTAGGATGCTGTTTGGAGGGCTGGTGTGGGCGCGATGGACCAAATAGTCTGCTTCTATACTGTAGGGATTCTATGGGATGGCACAGTAGCTCAATGGTTAAGCACTGCTACGTCACAGTGCTAGGGACCTGGGCTCAATTCCACCCTGGGGTGACTGTCTGTATTGAGTTTGTACATTCTACATGGTTTCTCCTAGGTGCTCCAGTTTCCTCCCCCAGTCCAAAGATGTACAGGTTAGGCTGATTGGCCATGCTAAAGTGGCCAGGGGTATGTAGGTTGCAGGAAGAGTGTGGGGGAATGGATCTGAGTGGGATGCTCTTTGTTGGGGACTGTGTAGACTTGTTGGACCAAATGGCCAGTCTGAACGCTGTGTGGAACTGAGACCAATGTATGTGCGGATTTTTTTTTAAGACAGAGGCTCCAAAAACTTTCTAGAGTGATCTGTACAGTGGGGGATCAATTTCTGCAGAGCTTTTGTCATGCTGCTCTTGTCTTTACCTAAGTTGCTCCTTGTTAGTTCTAAGTTGGGGGGGGGGCACGGGGGTCAGAAAATTAGCAGAGTCAGATGTTTCACCATCAACATTCACCGATCCCAGTACCACTGATCAACAGGATTAAGGTTCTCATTTATACCCAAAATTAATTACCCTTAAGAAGGTAGTGGTGAGCCACATTTGTGGATCACTGCAGGCCTTGATGTGCAGGTATGTCTACTGTGTTTTAGGAAGGGGGGTTTCCAGGATTTTGACACAGCCTCAGTGAATGAATGGAGATATAGCTTCAAGTCAGGATAGTATGTGGCTTGCAGGGTAACTTGCTGATGTCGGTGTTCCCATTCATCAGCTGCCTTTGCCTTTTAGGTGACAGAGGTCCCAGGTCTGAGAGTGCTGGTGAAGAAGCCCTGGTGAGTTCCTGCAGTGCTTTAGATGGTACACATGGCTGTCACTGTGCCTCAGTGGTGGAGGTGCATTAAGATGGTTGATGGCATACAACTCAAAGGGGCTGTTTTGTCTTGGATGGTGTTGCGATTTTTGACTGTTGTTGGGAGTTCTCTCATCTAGGCAATTGAAGAGTATTTCGTCACATTCTTGACTTGTGTCTTGGTCACGTTTTGGGGAGAAGCGAGGGGAGTTCCATGCCTCAGCATTCCCAGACCTGCTCCTTTACTAACAGTATTTATACGGCTGGTCCAGTTCAATTTCTAGTCAATGACAACAGACAGGATGTTGATAGTACAGAGATGGTCATGCCACTGGTTGTAAAAAGAATGACAGATAAATTTCCTCTTTTTGAAGATGGTCATTGCCCTTCCCATGTATGGTCTGAATGTCACTCACCACTTGTCAGCTTAAGCCTCAGTCTTGTCAGGACTTGCTGCTTATGGACTTGGACCATTTTGGTACCTGAGGAGACATGAATGATGCTGCAAATAGTGCAATCATCAGTGATAATCCCCGTTTTTGACTTCGTGATGATAGAAAGGTCACTGACGAAACAACTGATGTTGGTTGGGCCTAGAACACTACCCTGAGGAACTTGCGTAGAGATATCCTGGAACTGAGATGATTGACCGCCAACAATCACAACCATTTTTCTTCCTGCAGGGTAGGACTCCAACCAGTGCAGAACTGCCCCAACCCCACACCCCAGAGGGAGCAAACTCCCTCCTTTCTCTCACAGTCTCCATTTTCAGAGCCAAATTGGCATCAACAAAGAAAGGAAGCTGTTCATTCCTAAATTCCAAACTTACGTTTTCTTGTGTGCTCTGAACAATTTTGGCACAACCAACAACTTTGCCCCTTTGGAAAACCTACAGCGGCTACCACAAACACTAGAAATAAAGACAGAAAATTGTTCACATTCTGTATTGATCAGGCAACATCTGTGGAGAAAGAAATGGGCCAAAGTGGGAAAAAGAGCCTTTGACTGGGTTCTCATTTATGCCCAAAATGACTGCCATGGGAAGGTTTAATCAATCCCACACACTTCATCTGATCCATCTCCATTCCCAAGCCACTTGCTCTAACAAACAAGTAGAGTCTGTCAATTAAAGACTTCCAATGTGAATATCAAAACTTCAGGCAGTTTTCCAGTGGAGGTAGGTTTCTGATCTAAAAATAGATCATGGTTCTTTTTGAGATAGTAGGAACTGCCGATGCTGGAGAATCTGAGATAACAAGGTGTAGAGCCGGATGAACACAGCAGGCCAAGCAGCAGCAGAGGAGCAGGAAAGCTGACGTTTTGGGTGTGGCCCCTTCTTCAGAAATGGTAAACTTAATCCTAATCCTGTTGATCCAGCTCCACACATTGTTATCTCATGGTTCTTTTTCCCTCTTTGGCCTACTTCTTTCTCCACAGATGCTGCCTGACCAATACAGAATGTGAACCATTTTCTGTCTTTATTTCCAGAGTTTGTGGTCGCGCTTTCAAAATTACTTGTAGGAAAGCAACAGACACAGTGATGAAAGAGTTACAGCAAATAAACAGAGTAAAATCAAACATGAGACACTTTTATGTAACCTGATCTTAGTCATGCTCTGACATTAAATGTAGGTGTGGCAGCCAGGAAAATAGGATAATCACATCAAGCAACTCCATTGCTGAGAAATTTATGATTGGCTGTGATGCAGAAAAAAGCAAAGGACCCCACTTCTCAGAAAAGATGATTGTGAAAGTAATAAGCTCACTATTGTTCAAGGGGAAAGTACGATTCAAGTTCCATAGAATGAACTAATCCTTAGAACACCTACAGTGTAGAAACAGATCCAACAAGTCCACACTGACCTTCTTGGCATCCCACACAGACCCATCTCTCAACACTGTAGGTAAATTTATCATGGCCAATCCACCTAGCCTGCCCATCTTTGGATGGTGGGAGGAAACTGGAGCACCCAGAGGAAACCCACGTGGACACCGGGACAACATGCAAACTCCATGTTGACAGTCACCTGAGGATGGAATCAAACCTGGTTCCCTGCTACTGTGAGGCAGCAGTGCTTACTACTCAGCCACCATATCACCCCTGCTACTGTGAGGCAGCAGTGAAAACGCTGAGCCACCATACCACCCCTATGTAACAGCTAACTCCATACATCAATGATATTCCAGCATGAAATGACACACAACCCAGTATCTCCAGTGCCTCAATGGATCCCAAAGCATTTGCCTTTTGTTGTGTATTGAGAACTGAAACCATGGTTATGCATTGGCATATTTTGTAATGTTGTTGCATTAGCATTGTATACAACACTAAAGTAATGCAGGAAGTGTAGCAATGTTCAGCAGGATGTTGCAGATTTCCGTGAATCACTTCTGACTATACTGAGTGCTTGTAAACAGCAGTGGACCAGGCACTGATCTCTAACACATACCACAATGTATCTCTTTCCATTCCAACCCAGCTACAGTATATACAATCAGCCTTTGCTTTCCCTGCTTCAGTTAATTTTGAGGCTGCTTCACAAGCATGCTGCCTCGGCCAGAATTTCTAACTTTATGTAACAGTGTCTCATTATAAGGCATCAAAGAATAGTTGAAAAAAGCAATATCCACTGAGTCCAAGACGTTTACGATCTCTTCAAATACTCAAAGAATTTATCAAACATGATTTCTCAGCCAGGGTTCACTTATATCTGGCAAAGTTTCTTCAGATGGTAATTCTTTTACTTTTAAGGACACCTTCCAGAAAGTTCCTCTCAATAAATATTACATGGATGATACCTTACGTCTTTATCTACCTCATTTTCCTTTTGTATCTTCTTTCCCTTTGCTCCATCATCAAATACAAGGCTGACTTCTGTCACCGAGCTGCAGGTCGCATTGCTGTCAGGAATGAGAACTGGACCAACCTTCGCATCAACAGACCCTGGGATGCCCCTTTTTTTTTATTGGTGACAGCCAATTAACAGGGGGAAACCTATTTGTGAGGGCTTGAAGAGGTCTCCCTTTGTGGTAGCTGATTTCAAAATTACTTGTAAGAAAGCAACAGTCATGGCAATCAAAGGGTTATAACAAAGAAACATGCAGCAGATTCAAACACAATGTACTTCTGTGTAACCTGATCTCCATGATACTCCAACATTTAGTGTAGGTGTGACTGACAGGAAAATAAGGTAATCACATCAAGCAACCTACTGGGGCACTGACTTTTTTGTTAAAGAGAAAATGTTACCCACCCCTACAGGAATCCTCTGGGAGGCTCTCTGGTTTCACCTGGCAGTCTCCACCTCTTGAAATGGGCTTAGCAAAGGCAAGGATATAATCCTTAATTAAGCCCTTAAGTAAATCAGATGGCCTTCAAGCCTCACCATTCAGTTTCTTACCAATGAGAAACATTGAAGCCAGGAATAGGAGTGTGCCATTCAGCTCCTCAAGCCTGCCTTACCATTCTATATGATCTTGGCTGATTGTCCAACTCAGATTCCTGCTTCTGATTTCACCCTACGCTCTGTTTATTCTGTCTAGTCCTGTTAGAATTTTATAAGGTTCTAGGAAATGACCGCTTATTCTTCTAAACTCCAGGGAATATGGTCCTAATAAATTCAATCGTTCTTCATACATCAGTCCTGCCATCCCAGAAATCAGTGTGGTAAACCTTTATTTCATTCCTCCTTAGCTAGAACATCCTTCTTTTGATGAGACCAAAACTATACACAATAATTCAGGTGTGGTTGCATTAATACCCTGTATAAGTGTTGCAAATCATCCCCATTCCTGTACTCGAATCTTCTAGTTATGAAGGCCAACACAGCACTTGTCTTCACCACCTGCTGCACCTGCATGCCTACTTTCAGAAGCAGGTGTCCGAGGACCCTCAGGTCTTGTTGCATCTCCCCTTTTCCCAAACTATCACCGTTCAGATAACAATCCACATGTCTAATTTTGTTACCAAAGTAGATAACATCACACTTGTCTATATTGTACTTCATCCGCTGTTTTTGCCCATTTAGTCAACCTGCCCAAATCAGGCTGAAGCGTCACCTCACATCCTGCTCACAGCTCAACCTCCCCCCAAACTCCAGCTTTGTGTCATCTACAGACTTGGAGATATTACTTTTAATGAGGCTTGTTAACATGGCATGACAGCAAGAAAACATTGCTCCCCTTCCAAAACCTTCCCATTCATGTCAATAGCACTCAAAGCTCACAGACCTTACTAGAAGGGGAAATGCACCCTTCTAACTGTGTGCCCAAGTTTTGCTGAATTCACTGTAACATTTAATCAGGCTGACATTCCTGGAGAATACTGTATTCCTGCATATCTCATTCCCTTCCAAAAATAGTCTCCCACTATTTCCCATGATCCTTTCTGAAGGTCCAGACTTGGTCAAATCTTTAAGGTCCATGATGTTTCCTAAACCCTAGTCACAGGAGGAAAACACTTGCACTGACCAGACTGCAGAATGCTGGATAGAAGAAAGGTCCAGGCTCTGGGTCTCTGATGGGGCAATCTGTGGATTTAACTTTCAATGGTTAATCATAGAATCCCTACAATGTGAGAGCAGGACACTCAGCCCGCTGAGTCTACATTGATCCTCCAAAGATCATCCCACCCAGCCACCTGCCTATCCCTGTAACCCTACAATCCACCTAGCCTGCACATCCTGGGACATTATGGCCAATCCACCAAATGTTGCACATGTTTTGGACTGTGGGGGGGATCCCATGCAGATACAGGGAGAATGTGCAAACTGCACACAGACAGATACCCAAGGGCAGAATTGAGCATAGGTCCCTGATAATCTGAGGCAGCAGTGCCAACCACTGAGCCATCATACCACCGCAAAATGTGTGTGATGCCACTGAAAGTGGGGTCTCAATTCTCAGATTGGCTCATTTCTTGGGACCTGCCTCTTTCACTTTTTGGCACTGAAATATTGTGGCATCATGGACCTTGATTGGTGACCCTGGGATGTCAAGTAGACTAAATGAAGATGGAGAGACTCATCAAACAATAATTTAGGGTGTCAGTTTTTGTTCACTTGTTACTGCTCCTACCTCTGAGTCATACATGTTAATCGAGATGTTTGTTTATATCCCTCTTGAAACCTGCATTTCCACCTATTTTGTGTTGCCTACAATGCATTCACTTCTTTCTTTCAAGTCATGAATATATATTTACACATGCTATATATATATATATATATTAGCTTAAAACCAATGGTGGTTAATGTTTTATCAACAATAATCTGAGAAATGAAAACATCAACAGGCACTTGAGATGTTTGAGTTAATTAAGGAGAGCTAGTGTGGATTTGTGAAAAAAAAACTGATCTTTTTCCAATGAAATAATAGAGGGTTTAATGAAGAGAATGCAATGGGTGATGTCTACATGGGTCATGACACATTCAACAAGCTATCACACAGAATGGTAACTTACAACATTAAGGGAGATGAATAGATAGGTCTGTGTCCAATAGATTAAAAAAAATTGGTTTAAGGTCAGAATACAGTGAGTTTCAGGCTGGAGGCTAGTAGAAAGTAGTGCTCCCAAGACTCAGTGTTAGAACCACTTTTCTTTATATTTATAAATGACTTCAGTATTGAAATATGGAAGGCAATTTAAAATGTATTGATGCAATGAAACGTGGATGAATAACAAATGGTAAAGATGTTGCTTACAGAATACAACTTAACATAGTTAGTCTAACAGAATGGACAGACAAGTGACAGGTAAAATTTAACACAGAGAAATGTGAGGTGATGCATTCAGCAAAGAGATAAGGAAAGGCAATATAGAATTAATGGAACAATTCTAAAGAGCATTGAAGGACAGAAGGACCTGGAAATGCTTAGATCTTTGAAGATGGCAGGACACATTCACATATTGAATGATTGAATCATAGAGTCCCTACAGTGTGAAAGCAGGCTACTCAAGTTCATAGTGACCCACTGGAGAGCATCCCACCCAGACCCACACCCTCACCCCCACCCTGTCCCAGTTACCCTGCATTTCCCATGGCCATTCCACCTAACCTGCACACTTTTAAACTGTGAGAAGAAACCAGAGCACCAGAAAAAAACTCCACACAGACAGTCACCTGAGAATGGAATTGGACCTGGGTCCCTGACACTATGAGGCAGCTGTGCTTACCACTGAGCCATTATGCTGGGCTAAAATGGAAATGTGCTTGAAGGAAAAATGTTGCAGGACTATGGGGTTGGAGGGAATGATTGGAACATTACTCAGTTGCTTTGAAGAGAGTCAGCGCAAAAATGAAGGGCTGAGTAATTTGTTTCCATGTTATAAATTACCCAATGATGCTTCCCTGTGGAAAGTGGCGGAAAAGGCTGAGATGCACATTCTCTCTGTCGTAAAGACGACTTACTTTTTCTGAACTGTGGACTAAAAGTGGGAAAAGATACTGCTTTAAACCAAGGGTTTAAGCAAAAATACTCATTGTATGTTTTATCTATAATGTTGCCTTGTTCAGACAGTAGGGGATGATGGCAGGTAACCCATTTATGTGGTATGTTGTGGGGTTTCCCAGTGACAGGTATTTGTGTTGTTTTTCAATTAGAGTCAGTCACGTGTATTCAGGATGAATCAGCACATTAACAGTTCCTTAATTGGTTCCTGGGCAGGTGGCTACAACTTCATGTTCAACATTATGGCAGAGACTTCCAACCTGTAAAAGAGAAAATATCTCTCCCTTCCTTCTGTAAGAGGAGAAATAAAAGAAAATCTGAAGTTGCTAGTTCCTCTCTCTCTCTTTAGAGACACTGAAATGTTGAATCCTCAAGTGATAAATGAAAAATTGAGAATTCAGTGTCCACAACATCCTATGTTCATCAAAGAGTTGAAAAGAACACAGAAGGGAACTGAAGAAAAACATTTCATTAATGTCTGGAATCCAGACTGGCTCCAGGACTGTGCTCCATTGACTTTTTTTGTTTCTGGGAGGCTCATAGTAATTAGGAGCGAGAGTAGGCAATTGAGCCCTTCACGCTGGTCCACCGTTTAACATGATCATGGCTGATCTTGTCGTGGTCTCAACTCCACTTTCCTGCCTGCTCCCCAGAGCCCTTTATCCCACTTTTCTCAAAAACACATGTATTTCTTTCTGGAATCTGTTGATTGGCTTTGCCTCCACTGTACTCTGGTGCAGTGAGTTCCACAGATTCACAACCATCTGAGAGAAGCAGTTTCCTAATCATCTCAGTTTTGAACCTACCTCCTCTCGTCCTATGTCTATGACTTCTCATTCAAGACTGTCCCACAAGTGGGAACATTAGATTAGATTAGATTAGATTCCCTACAGTGTGGAAACAGGCCCTTCGGCCCAATAAATCCACACTACCCCTTGGAGCATCCCACCCAGACCTATCCCCCTATAACCCACACAGCCCTGAACACAATGGGCAACTTAGCATGGCCGATCTACCTAGCCTGCACATCTTTGGACTGTAGGGAGAAGCTGGAGGAAACCCACGCAGACATGGGGAGAATGTGCGAACTCCACGCAGGCAGTCACCCAAGGCTGGAATCAAACCTGGGCCCCTCGTGCTGTGGGGCTGCAATGCTAACCACTGAGCCACCGTGCCACCCAGCCTAAACAACATTCACTTTATCAATCCCCTTTAACATTTTATGTACCTCAATCAGATCACCCCTCATTCTTTCAAACTTTCCCCACCTTTAGTATTTTTGTTCTCTTTAGTCTCTTTAGGTGTCTGTTTGTATGTACTTGGGATTTTTTTTCAAAAGGGCTAGAGTTAATGTTCTGGAGACTTGGAAGTTAGCAATTTGTATTTCTTTTCTGACCTCAGTGACAAACGATTTGTTTTTCCCCCCACTGCATCACAAAACCAGCCCAGCTCATCCCTGCTTCCCTAACCTATTCTTCTGCTCACCTATCCCCTCCTCCCCCCTCAAGCCACTCCTCCATTTCCCACCTACCAACATCATTCTGCCCCCTTGACCTGTCCATCCTCCGTGGACTGACCTATCCCCTCCCTATCTCCCCACCTATCACCTCCCCACTGCCCTCCAACCCCACCACACCCGGCACCTTCCCCTGCAACTGCAGGAAATGCTACACTTGCCCCCACACCCCATCCCTCACTCCTATCCCAGGCCCCAAGATGACTTTCCATATTAAGCAGAGGTTCACCTGCACATCTGCCAATGTGGTATACTGTATCCATTGTACCCAGTGTGGCTTCCTCTACACTGGGGAAAGCAAGCAGTGGCTTGGGAACCACTTTGCAGAACACCTCCGCTCGGTTCGCAATAAACAACTGCACCTCCCATTCGCGAACCATTTCAACTCCCCCTCCCATTCTTTAGATGACATGTCCATCATGGGCCTCCTGCAGTGCCACAATGATGCCACCCGAAGGTTGCAGGAACAGCAACTCATATTCTGCTTGGGAACCCTGCAGCTTAATGGTATCAATGTGGACTTCACCAGCTTCAAAATCTCTCCTTCCCCCACTTCATCCCAAAACCAGCCCAGTTCATCCCCTCCCCCAACTGCACCACACATTCAGCCCAGCTCTTCCCCTCCACCCACTGCATCCCAAAACCAGCTCAGCCTGTCTCTGCCTCCCTAACCTGTTCTTCCTCTCACCCATCCCTTCCTCCCACCCCAAGCCGCACCTCCATTTCCTACCTACTAACCTCATCCCACCTCCTTGACCTGTCCGTCTTCCCTGGACTGATCTATCCCCTCCCTACCTCCCCACCTATACTCTCCTCTCCACCTATCTTCTTTTCTCTCCATCTTCGGTTCGCCTCCCCGTCTCTCCCTATTTATTCCAGAACCCTCACCCCATCCCCCTCTCTGATGAAGGGCCTAGGCCCGAAACGTCAGCTTTTGTGCTCCTGAGATGCTGCTGGGCCTGCTGTGTTCATCCAGCTTCACACTTTATTATCTTGGATTCTCCAGCATCTGCAGTTCCCATTATCGCTTATCTATACAGGTTGGCAAAGTTAGGTCAATAATTCTTAGCAGTTAATGAATATGCAAATTTCAACAGACATTTACTACTCTCAAGGAAATCAGCCATGCAAAGATTGCAGCTCATCAGTAAGTACAGTTAGAATGAGAATATGAACTTGATGACATGTGTATACGGGCATGGAGGAGATCTCACTTTCGAAGAACTATAAACTTGCACTCCAAGGTTGCTTTTTTTACAACAAATGACAGATTGAGAACTGAAGTGATGAAGGAAGAATATAAGTGGCAAATAAATATGCCAAAAATTCATTGGTTTCACATGTGCACAAGGTCGTGCACATGGGTTGGGGTGAGTAGTTTGGGCTGGTATTGATGCAGGTGATATCTCTACCTGGACCACTGCTCGAAACCTGTAATGGTACAGGAAACAGATCAGTTGGTGAATGTTTGCTCATCTCTTTTAAAATTCCAATAATTTCTGAGCAATTACAAAGAAGCGTGAAAAATATGTCATTATAGCAAAGTTATAAGTTGATTAATTGGTGAATACCCACTATGGGGTCTCTGTGCAAATAACTAGATTAATCATTACTTTTAGGAATGGCATGCAAATAAGTTAATTTTAGAAAAATACAAATATCTTCAATGCATTTAAGTGCCGAACTAATCTTCACAGAAGAAGGAGCTGATTCATGATAGAGAATGAGTATTCCTACTTTCTAGATGACAAAGAGTAGTGAATTTTCTCAAATTAAGCTTATGGTATTGAATGTCAGCTTAGCCATATGGAGTGCCTATTCTGTGATATGCATCATGTCATGGATACATCACATGGCCTAATGAACACTTTTAGGAATTGTCACCAGTTGTGAAAACTGGAACTCCAGGTTTGAGACTATTCAAGGATATCCAACATTTAGGATGGACAGTCAAAAAGATAAAGGAGGTGGGGGTAGAGCTGTTACTAAGGGGTGGAATAAATTCTTTAGTGAGCACTGCATTGAGATCCAAACAATAAATTGTGTAAATTGTTTGGCTAGAGCTAAGGAACATCAAGGAGCAAGAAACATTGGTAGGAGTTGTTTATAGGTTGTCAAACAGTGGTAATATAGGGCAGGCACAGTTTAAATAAAGAAATGAGAGATGATTGTAACAAGAGGAATGGGATTTGTTTTAAATCACTTGTGAGACATGGGCATTACTGGTTGGATAACATTCATTGCCCATTTCTTGTTCTGTCTGAGAAGGTGATGGTGAGCTGCCTTCTTGAGTCGTTGCAGTCCATGTGTTGTAGGTGGATTAATCATGTCAGTAATTATGGGTGACTTCAAACTAATTTTTAGGAGGACTGGAATTCCTGGAATGTTTACAAGATGGTTGTACAGAGCAGAATGTTGACATGGCCACCAAAGAAAGGGTCTTTTAGATCTAGAATTGTGTTATGAGAAGGGACTGATTAACAATATCAATGTTAAAGAATCTTCAGAGAAAAGTGACTATTAGGTGATAGATCTCTAAAGTAAATTTGAAAATTATGTTGTTCAATCTTAAATTAAGTTCTTAAGTCGAAACAAATGAAACAATGAAGATATGAGGTGCAAAGTAGCTGTCATAAATGAGGAAAATACATGAAAGGTTTGATGGTGGACAACTGGTATTTGTTGCCGTCTCTAATTGCCCTTGCACTGGCTGACTTTCAGAGGGCAGTTAAGAGCAAGCAATATTGTTGTGGTTCTGGAGGCACATGTCAGCCAGACCATGTAAGGACAGCATATTTCCCTCTCCAGTAGTCACCACAGTTTCTGCTGGTTTGCCACGAAACTTAACCACAACTAACTTCAATTGAAATGTGTTGGCTACCACTGATAGAGAATGTATGGCACTTTGCAAGCTCGTACACTTTTAAGTGTTCAATAATGTTTAAATTTGGGTCACGTGTCATACAATATTGTCATATGATTAATTTATTTCCATCGCCACATGATATGAAAGGGAATCAAAATACTTCTAATAAACTGCTGTCAGTAGAAGGTACCTGAGTTACATCATTGAGACTAAATATCAGGTGCAATGTTTAACAAGCATCCAATGTTATTCCCGACGCCAGGACCATATGCAGTTCTAAAGCCCAAGCTTGCTGTCAAAGTGCCTGCAGTAAAACTTTATGTGAGGCCTGATCCTTATCACTGTCAAATTGAAAATGGTGGCCATGTTCCTGAGATCCCATCAGAGGGCTGAGAACACTGCAGGTCCAGCAGTGCTACAAGGAGAGCTGGACATGCTGGGACAGAAAGGTAAGCACAAGACACTTCACTGTTGACAAGCACTGGCTAGCTGTTTAAAACAGTTGCTAACATTAAAGAAAAGAGGAGTTTGTGAGAGGAAAGCAAGTAGAGGGCTGTCTCTTCTCCAGATGTTTGGTATTGGCCATGGCTTTGGCCTTTTCATAGTTGCAGATCATTCCATCATTAGCCCATCCTGTCATTGCTGTGCCAGATTTTGGACACAGCAGGGGCTACTGTGATACAAGCAAATGGCTAATAGTGTCTGAAAGTGGCCCTTAGGTGCAGGCTAAATTGGCTTATCACCTCCTTGGAGCAGATTGTCAATGCTGCTCACCTGTGGGAACCTTATCCAAACCTGGAACTCCATTCGAGAGATACCCTGGCAGGGTTACTGGCCTCTTTTCAGTCTCTCTTTAACTCCCTCAAAGCCAATCTCCATCACTTCCTCTGGTAACTCATTCCATACACACGCCACCCTCTGCATGAAAAAAGTTGCCTCCTTTTAAACCCTAGCAACATCCTTATAAATCTTTTCTGAACACTTTCAAGTTTCAGAACATTCCTCCCATAGGCTACAATGGCATGCAGTATTCTAAAAGTGGCCTAGCCAATGTCCTATGGACATGACCTCCCTATACTGAATGCACTGACCAATGAAAGTAGGCATACTAAACACCTACTCCACTATCCTGTCAACCTGTGAGTCCACTTTCGAAGAACTATAAACTTGCACTCCAAGGTTGCTTTTTTTACAGCAACACTTCCCAGGATCTTACCATTAAGTGTATAAGTCCTGTCATGATTTGCCTTTCCAAAATGCAGCACCACACATTTCTCTAAATTAAACTCCATCTGCCACTCCTCGGCCCATTGGCCCGTCTGATCAAGATCCCGTTTTATCCTGAGGTAACCTTCTTTGCTGTCCACTACACCTCCAATTTTTCGTGGCATCTGCAACTTACTAACCACACCTCTTACGTTCACATCCAAATCATTTATAAAAATGATCAAAAACAGTGGACGCATCACTGATCCTTGTGGCTCAGTGCTGGTCATTGGTCTCCAGTCTGAAAAACAATTCTCCACCTCCATCCTCTTGCTTCTACTTTTGAGACAAAAGTGTGAGGTCATCCATTTTGGTCGGAATAACAGCAAAATGGACTATGTTTTAAATGGTAAAGAATTGCAGGACGCAGCTATGCAGAGGGACTTTTTGTGCATGAATCGCTAAAAGTAGGATTGCAGGTGGAGCAGGTGATTAAAAAGGCAAATGGAATTTTGTCTGCCATTGCTAGAGGGATGGAGTTCAAAAACAGGGAGGCTATGCAGCAGCTGTATAGAGTCCTGGTGAGGCCACACCTGGAGTATTGTGTACAGTTTTGGTCTCTCTACTAGCACAGGAGGGGGTGCAGAGGAGATTCACTTGGTTGATTCCAGAATTGAGAGTGTTGGATTATGAGGAGAGACAGAGTAGACTGGGATTATACTCATTGGTATTCAGAAGAATGAATTATATAGAAGCACATAAGATTATGAAGGGAATAGATAAGGTGGAGGCAGGGTGAAACTAGGACTAGAGGGCATTGCCTCAAAATAAAGGGAAGCAGATGTAGGACTGAGGTCAGGAAGAACTTCTTCACCCAAAGTATTGTGAATCAGTGGAATTCCCTGCCCAGTGAAGTGGTTGAAGCTAGCTCGCTGAAAGTGTTTAAAGCAAGGCTAGATAAATTTTTGAACAGTAAAGGAATTAAGGGTTATGGTGAGTGGGCGGGTAAGTGAAGCTGAGTCTCAAAAAGATCAGCCAAGATCTTATTAAATGGTGGGGCAGGCTCGAGGGGCCAAATGGCCTTCTCCTGCTCCAAGTTCTTATGTCCTTATGAGATAGTTCTGTGTGCAAATAGTTAGTACTCTCCCTGTATTCCATGTGATCTAACCTTGCTTAACCAGTCTAGCATGAAGGACCTTGTTGAATGCCTCACTGAAGTCCATATAGATCACACTCATTGATCCACCCTCTTCAATCCTCTTCTTGAAAAAACTCAGTCAAGCTTTTGAGCCATGATTTCCCATGCACAAAGCCATATTGACTATCCCTAAACAGCCCTTGCCTTCCCAAATACATGTAAATCCTGTGCCTCAAAATTCCCTCCAACAACATGCCCATCACCGATATCAGGCTCGCCGGTCTATAGTTCCCTGGCATTTCTTTACCACATTTTTTAAATAGCAGCATCATGTTAGCCAACCTCCAGTCTTCAGGCACCTCACTTGTGGCTATCAATGATATAAATATCTCAGCCAGGTCCCCAGCAATCGCTTCCCTAGCTTCCTGCAGAGTTCTAGGATATACCTGATTGGGTATTTATCCACCTTTACGTGTTTTAAGATGTCCAGCACCATCTCCTCTGTAATATAGACATTTTTCAAGACGTTGCTATTCATTTCCCCATGTTCACTATCTTCCATATTCTTCTCCACTGTAAACAAAATACTCACCTAGTATCTCCCCCATCTCCGACACTTCCACACATTAGCAGCCTTGCTGGTGTATAAGATACCCTATTCTCTCCCTTGTTACCCTTTTACCCTTAATGTATATTAGCCCTTCTTAAACAGGTCACTTCCGTTCCAGAAGAGATTGCACTGATCCAAAAAAGTGAATCCTTCTTCCCTGCACTCGCTCATCCACACATTCATTCAGTCTAACCTCCTATTCCTATTCTCACTAACTCATGGCACCAGGAGTAAACAGATTTACTGCCCTAGAGGACCTCCTTTTTAAATTCTAGCCTAGCTTCCACTCTTCTCTTCTCAGAATCTCATCATTTTCTCATCCTACGTCTTCAATTCCAAAGTGTGCAATGGCCTCCTGCCGGTCCGTCTGGTCTTTGAGAATATTCTTCACTCTCTCTGAGAGACAACACACCATTCTGATGTGTCACTGTCAGCCACAGAATTATCTGCCTGTGCGTCTGATTAGACGCACAATCGGCTACTTGGAACCAGGTTTAACTCTCATTGCATTAGAGTGAGTCTCAGTATCAGAAACCTAGCTGTCAATGCTACATTCCCCTGAGAGTCCATCACCCCCTATATTTTCCAAAGCAACATACTTATTTGAGAAGGAGATAGCCACCGGAGACTCCTGCACTACTTGCCTCCCTCTCCTACCTTTCCTGGAGTCAACCCATCTACTTCTGCGGATTTTCTCCCTTCCTGCAACTGCCATCCATCACACCCATAGCTCCTGTAAATTCCTCATTGCGTCTAACTGCCACACCGCGTACAGTGGATGCAGTATACCACATTGGCAGATGTGCAGGTGAACCTCTGCTTAATATGGAAAGTCATCTTGGGGCCTGGGATAGGGGTGAGGGATGAGGTGTGGGGGCAAGTGTAGCATTTCCTGCAGTTGCAGGGGAAGGTGCCGGGTGTGGTGGGGTTGGAGGGCAGTGTGGAGCAAACAAGGAAGTCACGGAGAGAGTGGTATCTCCGGAAAGCAGACAGGGGTGGGGATGGAAAAATGTCTTGGGTGGTGGGGTCGGATTGTAGATGGCGGAAGTGTCGGAGGATGATGCGTTGTATCCGAGGGTTGGTGGGGTGGTGTGTGAGAACAAGGCGGATCCTCTCTGGGTGGTTGAGGCGGGGGCGTGGTGTGAGGGATGTGTGCGGGAAATGCGGGAGACGCGGTCAAGGGCGTTCTCGACCACTGTGGGGGGAAAGTTGCCGTCCTTGAAGAACTTGGACATCTGGGATGTGCGGGAGTGGAATGCCTCATCCTGGGAGCAGATGCGGCGGAGGCGGAGGAATTGGGAATAGGGGATGAAATTTTTGCTGGAGGGAGGGTGGGAGGAGGTGTATTCTAGGTAGCTATGGGAGTCGGTGGGCTTGGAATGGACATCACTTACAAGCTGGTTGCCTGAGATGGAGACTGAGAGGTCCAGGAAGGTGAGGGATGTGCTGGAGATGGCCCAGGTGAACTGAAGGTTGGGGTGGAAGGTGTTGGTGAAGTGGATGAACTGTTCGAGCTCCTCTGGGGAACAAGAGGCGGCGCCGATACAGTCATCAATGTAACGGAGGAAGAGGTGGTGTTTAGTGCCTGTGTAGGTGCGGAAGAGGGACTGTTCCACGTAACCTACAAAGAGCCAGGCATAGCTGGGGCCCATGTGGGTACCCATGGCCACCCGCTTAGTCTGTAGGAACTGGGAGGAATCGAAAGAGAAGTTGTTGAGGGTGAGGACGAGTTGGGCTAAGCGGATGAGGGTGTGGGTGGAGGGGGACTGGTCGGGCCTGCGGGACAGGAAGAAGCGGAGGGCCTTGAGGCCATCTGCATGCGGAATGCAGGTGTATAGGGACTGGACGTCCATGGTGAAAATGAGGTGTTGAATGCCAGGGAATTGGAAGTCCTGGAGGAGGTGGAGGGCATGGGTGGTGTCACGGACGTAGGTGGGTAGTTCCTGGACCAAAGGGGAGAAAATGGAGTCCAGATAGGTGGAGCTGAGTTTGGTGGGGCAGGAGCGGGCTGAGACGATGGGTCGACCAGGGCAGGCAGGTTTGTGGATTTTGGGAAGGAGATCGTAAGTACAACCAACTCACTGGCCCCTGCCACCCACAAGAGGATTCCTGCGCCTCCCAAATCCTGAGTCTGTCCCTGCCCCTCCCCCACCATGCACCCACCGCCATTGACCATGAGGACATGGCCGGAGACCCCACCGATGACGTCACATCCGCCTCAGCCGGCCACACCACTTCCGGGATCACTGCTGCAGTCACCGCCTCCACTTCCAGTCACAACACTTCACACACCACCCTCACCGCAGTTGCTGTCGCCCACCCCGATCCTCCAACCGCCGACGGAGCCCCGCCCAAGGCCGACGCTGACGGAACCCCACCCACGGCCGACAACCTCATCGCTCCGCCCACAACCTCCACAGCCAGCAACCCCAGAGAAGACAGTCACACTGAACCCTGCCGCATTTTCACCATCCCCTCAGACCTCCCACTGACTGAGGACAAACGGTCAGTCCTTAGCAAGGGGCTCACCTTTGTCCCCCTACAACCACACATCAACGAATACCAGTCACGGTTGGACATAGAACAGTTTTTCCGCCGCCTTCGCCTCCACGCCTACTTCTTCAACCGGGAACCTAACCCTCCCTCCACTGGCCCCTTCACCCGCCTCCAACACAAGTCCTCCTCCTGGACACCAGCCCAGGCCTCCTACCCTCCCTCGACCTCTTCATCTCTAACTGCCGTCGAGACATTAACCGCCTCAACCTCTCCACCCCTCTCACCCACTCCAACCTCTCCCCCGCAGAACAGGCAGCCCTCCGCTCCAACCCCAACCTCACCATCAAACCCGCAGACAAGGGTGGCGCAGTGGTAGTATGGCGCACTGACCTCTACATCACCGAGGCCAGACGCCAACTCTCCGACACCACCTCCTACCGCCCCCTCGATCATGACCCCACACCCGAGCATCAAACCATCATCTCCAACACCATTCATGACCTCATCACCTCAGGGGACCTCCCACCCAAAGCCTCCAACCTCATTGTTCACCAACCCCGCACGGCCCGTTTCCATCTCCCTCCCAAAATCCACAAACCTGCCTGCCCTGGTCGACCCATCGTCTCAGCCTGCTCCTGACACACCGAACACATCTCCACCTACCTGGACTACATTTTCTCCCCTTTGGTCCAGGAACTCCCCACCTACGTCCATGAAACCACCCATGCCCTCCACCTCCTCCAGGACTTCCAATTCCCTGGCACCCAACACCTCATTTTCACAATGGACGTCCAGTCCCTATACACCTGCATTCCGCATGCAGATGGCCTCAAGGCCCTCCACTTCTTCCTGTCCCGCAGGCCCGACCAGTCCCCCTCCACCGACACCCTCATCCACCTAGCCGAACTCGTCCTCACACTCAACAACTTCTCTTTCAATTCCTCCCACTTCCTACAGACTAAGGGGGTGGCCATGGGCACCCGCATGGGCCCAAGCTATGCCTGGCTCTTTGTAGGTTATGTGGAACAGTCCCTCTTCCGCACCTACACAGGCCCCAAACCCCACCTCATCCTCCATTACACTGATGACTGTATCGGCGCTGCCTCTTGCTCCCCAGAGGAGCTCGAACAGTTCATACACTTCACCAACACCTTCCACCCCAACCTCAAGTTCACCTGGGCCATCTCCAGCACATCCCTCACCTTCCTGGACCTCTCAGTCTCCATCTCAGGCAACCAGCTTGTAACTGATGTCCATTTCAAGCCCACCGACTCCCACAGCTACCTAGAATACACCTCCTCCCACCCACCCTCCTGCAAAAATTCCATCCCCTATTCCCAATTCCTCCGCCTCCGCCGCATCTGCGTCCAGGATGAGGAATTCCACTCCCACACATCCCAGATGTCCAAGTTCTTCAAGGACGGCAACTTTCCCCCCACAGTGGTCGAGAACGCCCTTGACCGCGTCTCCCGCATTTCCCGCAACACATCCCTCACACCCCGACCCCACCACAACCGCCCAAAGAGGATCCCCCTCATTCTCACACACCATCCCACCAACCTCCAGATACAACGCATCATCCTCTGACACTTCCGCCATCTACAATCCGACCCCACCACCCAAGACATTTTTCCATCCCCACCCCTGTCTGCTTTCCGGAGAGACCACTCAATCCGTGACTCCCCTGTTCACTCCACACTGCCCTCCAACCCCACCACACCCGGCACCTTCCCCTGCAACCGCAGGAAATGCTATACTTGCCCCCACACCTCCTCACTCACCCCTATCCCAGGCCCCAAGATGACTTTCCACATTAAGCAGAGGTTCACCTGCGCATCTGCCAATGTGGTATACTGCATCCACTGTACCCGGTGTGGCTTCCTCTACATTGGGGAAACCAAGCGGAGGCTTGGTGGCCGCTTTGCAGAACAGCTGCTCGGTTCGCAATAAACAACTGCACCTCCCAGTCGCAAACCATTTCCACTCCCCCTCCCATTCTTTAGATGACATGTCCATCATGGGCCTCCTGCAGTGCCACAATGATGCCACCCGAAGGTTGCAGGAACAGCAACTCATATTCTGCTTGGGAACCCTGCAGCCCAATGGTATCAATGTGGACTTCACCAGCTTCAAAATCTCCCCTTCCCCCACCGCATCCCTAAACCAGCCCAGTTCGTCCCCTCCCCCCACTGCACCACACAACCAGCCCAGCTCTTCCCCTCCACCCTCTGCATCCCAAAACCAGCCCAACCTGTCTCTGCCTCCCTAACCTTTTCTTCCTCTCACCCATCCCTTCCTCCCACCCCAAGCCGCACCTCCATCTCCTACCTACTAACCTCATCCCACCTCCTTGACCTGTCCGTCTTCCCTGGACTGACCTATCCCCTCCCTACCTCCCCAACTATACTCTCCTCTCCACCTATCTTCTTTTCTCTCCATCTTCGGTCCGCCTCCCACTCTCTCCCTATTTATTCCAGAACCCTCACCCCATCCCCCTCTCTGATGAAGGGTCTAGGCCCGAAACGTCAGCTTTTGTGCTCCTGAGATGCTGCTGGGCCTGCTGTGTTCATCCAGCCTCACATTTTATTATCCTTCAGATATCATTATCAGTAACAGGGATACTACTCACCCTACTCTCCCACATCTGATAGGAAGACCACATTGTTATACAAAAGGCTATTTTGCACCTTAACAATCCACAGGCCTTGAAACTGGCACAGATACAGTGCTCGAAAAGCACTGCTCTAGGCTAACTTAGTACTTATATTTCAATATGTTAAAGTTTAATAAAGGGAGCAGATCTCAATAAAAACATATATTCAAAAAAAAGCACTCACTCTACTCACTATTGTAGATTTACAAAAAAAAACAGTAAGATTACACTAGTAAATTAGTCACTTTAGCTACTCCCCACCTAGATTTCTCCAAGGTCAACTACGAATTTTGATGTTTGTTAATTTTTCTTAGATGAACTCAGATGTCCAGAGATACTTGAAACCAAACAGTAGAGGAAACTAGTTGTGGGGGTTACTGCTGGGTCAGACAACTGTGCAGGTCTATTTCTTTGATGTGATCCTGAGAACTGCAGATGCTGGAGAATCCAACATACGAAATGTGAGGCTGGATGAACACAGCAGGCCCAGCAGCATCTCAGGAGCACAAAAGCTGACGTTTCGGGCCTAGACCCTTCATCAGAGAGGGGGATGGGATGAGCGTTCTGGAATAAATAGGGAGAGGTGGGAGGCGGACTGAAGATGGAGAGAAAAGAAGATAGGTGGAGAGGAGAGTATAGGTGGGGAGGTAGGGAGGGGATAGGGCAGTCCAGGGAAGACTGACAGGTCAAGGAGGTGGGATGAGGTTAGTGGGTAGGAGATGGAGGTGCGGCTTGGGGTCGGAGAAAGGGATGGGTGAGAGGAAGAACAGGTTAGGGAGGCAGAGACAGTTTGGACTGGTTTTGGGATGCAGTGGTGGGGGGGAAGAGCTGGGCTGGTTGTGTGGTGCAGTGGGGGGAGGGGACGAACTGGGCTGGTTTTGGGATGCAGTGGGGGAAGGGGAGATTTTGAAGCTGGTGAAGTCCACATTGATACCATTAGGCTGCAGGGTTCCCAGGCGGAATATGAGTTGCTGTTCCTGCAACCTTCGGGTGGCATCATTGTGGCACTGCAGGAGGCCCATGATGGACATGTCATCTAAAGAATGGGAGGGGGAGTGGAAATGGTTTGCGACTGGGAGGTGCAGTTGTTTATTGTGAACTGAGCGGAGGTGTTCTGCAAAGCGGTCTCCAAGCCTCCGCTTGGTTTCCCCAATGTAGAGGAAGCCACACCGGGTACAGTGGATGCAGTATACCACATTGTCAGATGTGCAGGTGAACCTCTGCTTAATGTGGAAAGTCATCTTGGGGCCTGGGATAGGAGTGAGGGAGGAGGTTTATTTCTTTGTTTGATTCACTTCCCATGTGGTCAGTACTTTTGTCTCTATTCCTCCTTTTTAAAGTGCCACTGTTTGAATTTTATTTCCTCAATATTCCAAAACAATGCAACAGCTCATAAAACAATAATTACTGTTCCTAGAATTCAAGGAAATCAGCTCCAACACAGAAAATACCTCAAAAAAGCAGCAGCTCCTATAGCCACAACTTCTCACATCCTCCATCTTAGATTACCCAGAATCCTCTCATAAGTATTGTTGTTAATGATATGCCATTATCCATTTGTGTTCTCCACCTTGCTGGCTTTTTTGATATTAAAGGTGTTATGCCACTTATTATATTTGATGTCCTATGACATAGATTTTTCAAATCCCCCATTTTAACTGCCAGTACACTCTCTCTGGGCCAATAAACTATTTGATAAGGGCTTGATCCCTTGGAAAATACTGCACGTCATTTTGAAAATGGTGATAAAAAGCCTATATTAGGACTGAGATAATAAAATGTGAGGCTGGATGAACACAGCAGGCCCAGCAGCAACTCAGGAGCACAAAAGCTGATGTTTCGGGCCTAGACCCTTCATCAGAGAGGGGGATGGGGTGAGGGTTCTGGAATAAATAGGGAGAGAGAGGGAGGCGGACCGAAGATGGAGAGAAAAGAAGATAGGTGGAGAGGAGAGTATAGGTGGGGAGGTAGGGAGGGGATAGGTCAGTCCAGGGAAGACGGACAGGTCAAGGAGGTGGGATGAGGTTAGTAGGTAGGAGATGGAGGTGCGGCTTGGGGTGGGAGGAAGGGATGGGTGAGAGGAAGAACCGGTTAGCGAGGCAGGGACAGGTTGGACTGGTTTTGGGATGCAGTGGGTGGAGGGGAGATTTTGAAGCTGGTGAAGTCCACATTGATATCATTAGGCTGCAGGGTTCCCAATCCGAATATGAGTTGCTGATCCTGCAACCTTCGGGTGGCATCATTGTGGCACTGCAGGAGGCCCATGATGGACGTGTCATCTAAAGAACGGGAGGGGGAGTGGAAATGGTTTGCGACTGGGAGGTGCAGTTGTTTATTGCGAACCGAGCGGAGGTATTCTGCAAAGCGGTCCCCAAGCCTCCGCTTGGTTTCCCCGATGTAGAGGGAGCCACACCGGGTACAGTGGATGCAGTATACCACATTGGCAGATGTGCAGGTGAACCTCTGCTTAATGTGGAATGTCATCTTGGGGCCTGGGATAGGGGTGAGGCAGGAGGTGTGGGGGCAAGTATAGCATTTCCTGCAGTTGCAGGGGAAGGTGCCGGGTGTGGTGGGGTTGGAGGGCAGTGTGGAGCGAACAAGGGAGTCACGGAGAGAGTGGTCTCTCCGGAAAGCAGACAAGGGTGGGGATGGAAAAAGGTCTTGGGTGGTGGGGTTGGATTGTAGATGGCGGAAGTGTCGGAGGATGATGCGATGTATCCGGAGGTTGGTGGGGTGGTGTCGCAAACCATTTCCACTCCCCCTCCCATTCTTTAGATGACCTGTCCATCATGGGCCTCCTGCAGTGCCACAATGATGCCACCCGAAGGTTGCAGGAACAGCAACTCATATTCCGCTTTGGAACCCTGCAGCCCAATGGTATCAATGTGGACTTCACCAGCTTCAAAATCTCCCCTTCCCCCACCGCATCCCAAAACCAGCCCAGTTCGTCCCCTCCCCCCACTGCACCACACAACCAGCCCTGCTCTTCCCCTCCACCCACTGCATCCCAAAACCAGTCCAACCTGTCTCTGCCTCCATAACCTGTTCTTCCTCTCACACATCCCTTCCTCCCACCCCAAGCCGCACCCCCATCCCCCACCTACTAACCTCATCCTACCTCCTTGACATGTCCGTCTTCCCTGGACTGACCTATCCCCTCCCTACCTCCCCACCTATACTCTCCTCTCCACCTATCTTCTTTTCTCTCCATCTTCGGTCCGCCTCCCCCTCTCTCCCTATTTATTCCAGAACCCTTACCCCATCCCCCTCTCTGATGAAGGGTCTAGGCCCGAAACGTCAGCTTTTGTGCTCCTGAGATGCTGCTTGGCCTGCTGTGTTCATCCAGCCTCACATTTTATTATCTTGGATTCTCCAGCATCTGCAGTTCCCATTTTCTCTGATACTATATTAGGACTGAGATTACTTAGATAAAAATGGATTTAACTGATAATATTAACATTCTTTAATCTTTTCTAATTAAGCCAAAAATCTAAATTGCTTGTAAATGAATGTCTCAATCTTCTTTCAAAGAAACATCAAAGAAACACCAGGCAACAAATCTTCTCAAAGATCATGTGTAATCAATGCAACTAGTGCCATTTTATTTGCAAAATAATAATCACAATTCACACATGTGCTTCCATTGAGGACAACTTTGGGTGCCATTTTGTGAAGATAGATTCTTAAAGTTATGTCTGGAAACAGGCCCTTCAAAAGTTTGTTTGAAACAGTGTTGGGAAGATTGAATTGAGATATGCAGATCATGCCATCAGTTAGCATTGACGTTGATTCAAAGCTAACACTGTCACTTCATAGAGATGACTCCGCAAACACCAGCAGAATAAAACCAAGCATCCTAGAAGTTTAGTTCTCATTGAATGGCAGTGCATTTGCACCAGTTCCACTAGAATGTGACAAAGAAAATCTTCTGTATGTTGGGCTAGAAAATAAGCTGCATGAAAGTATTTCAGATGGAACAGTTCCTCTTTACAACATGAAGTGAAAAAGAAGATGGATGTGGTGATAAATGTGGAAATGGCAGCAGATAATGTGATGATATAATGCACATTGGGATGGAAGGGAAGACAAGGGGGATGGTGTCACAGTTGAGATATTGAGGAGAAGGTTTGAGGGCATAAAAGAAATAGGGTAGCCATGTTTGAAGGTTTTATTGACTACAGTTCAAAGGTAAAAAAAAAATCTAGACCTCAGAAAAGCGAAAGCAGTTTACGAGATTTAGTTCAGAGGAAGAGGAAATATGACATAGATATAGAAACAGTGAACACAAGGATGAAGATGATGACAAAGAGGTTGAGAGAGTTAATATGTTGATAAAGGGTGTCTTTAGTAAAAAAAACTTTGCCAGAAATAGACAAATGAAAATGCAAGCAAAATGCCGTGCATGTTGTAAATCTGAAATAAAAACAGAAAGTGCTGGAGAAACTTAGCAGCCCTGGCAGAAATAAGCAAAAGAGTTCAGAAGGGGAAGGGAAAAGTCAAACATAGATCTCATGAAGGTGTCAAGGGGTGAAAATTGGAAGCATAAGACAATAAAACTCTGAGGATAATTAAAAGGAATGCATTGACCACATGATGAGTAGGATCATCATCTTCCAGAAATATTTTCAGCACATTAAGTAACACAGGAATTTCTATTTCATGCTGATGAAAAACAACACTATTCTAGAATCACCCTGAAGGTTAAGGACCAACCCAAAATTTCTTTTCTATCATAATTTCTTCCTCTAGCCTTTTTCTCGTCTGCTGCACCCTTACATCTCATGTTAAGTGTGTTGTATTTATAGAGTTTTTATGCACTAATTGAGACTATTCTTGCAGCTCCATTTCTTCCTAACTGGTCCCTAATTGCTTTCAATCAATATCACCTACATATGTGGAGATAGTAAAAACTGCTGATGCTGGAGTCACAGATGACACAGTGTGGAGTTTGAGGAACATTTCTGAAGAAGGGTCCCGACCCGAAGCATCAGCTTTCCTGCTTCTCTGATGCTGCCTAGCCTGCTGTGTTCCTCCAAATCCACAATATGTAATCGCCTACTTATGTTCTATGATTGACTTTCATTGTCCTTTTCAAGCTTATCTCTTCCATGAAGATCTAATCACTGCTCCCTCAAAAGCACTCCTTGCTAAATTTCCATTTTTCATTGAGCTTTCTTTCCACTTCCAACATCAAAAAAGGTTCCGTTTGCATTTCCTCATCAATGCCATTGATGATCTGCGTCATTTTTGCCATTTTCCTTCCATTTAATTTTTATGCTTTTAGTCTAAATCACTTCATTGTTTGGATAGCTGCTCCTTTTGTCTCAAAATCTTGAGGAGCTAGTTACAGTCACAAATATAATCAGCATATTCTCACAGCTTGAAAATTAAAGTCCCACCTAACGTACCACTAAACTGTTTCCACCCCAACACAGGAACAAAATCACGAAGAGAAATTGCTGGTCTGGCAGCATTTGGGAAAGAAATCAGAGTTAACATTTTGGGTTGAGTTTCCCTTCCTCAGAACTGACCTCAGAACAAAATCCTAACTGCCCCTTCTGTCTGTTGTAGACTAGAGGAAAGACAATAAACTGCTTTGTGGCCAGAAACGAAAGGGTTGTAACGATTTGTATCTGTGCCAAATGTCAAAAATTGCAAAAACAAAATTAAGGTTATCAGCTATTAAAAGGGGAGTGTAAATCACACACCTAGTATCAGAAACATTATGACTAACTTGACAGAGAGTCAGGAGCAGATTCAGTAACACAATTGCATGCATACCTGAAAAAGAAATGAGAAACAAGGCTATCGGGAAAGATCAGAGAAGTAAGACAATAACACTTCGAAAGAGGTGGCATAAACATGAACGAAAACAGAAATTGCTGGAAAAGCTCAGCAGGTCTGGCAGCAACTGTGGAGAGAAATAAGAGTTAACATTTTGGCTCCAGTGACTCTTCCTCGAACTGATAGTAGCTGGGATAAAGATGTTTTTTAAGCCAAAGATAGGATGGGGAGAGGGGCTAGGGAGTAAATGATAGGTGGAGATAGCACTCAAAGAAAGAGCAGATCAGTTGGACAGACAAAGGAGTGGATAATGATTAGCTTATAAGAATGAATAACTATGAATGGGCACTCATAGCGGCTAACAGCGGAATGTGTGGAATAACAAATCATGCGATAACTAGGCCTGGTGTGTGGGGATGGGGGTGAAGACATGGGAGAAGATGACTCAAGGCACAAAATTGTCAATTTTAATATATCAGTGCATAAGGCTGCATAGTTCCCAAGCGGAAAATGAGGCACTGTTCTTCTAACTTGCGCTGAGCTTCACTGGAACACTGCAACAAACATGAGACAGAAACGTTGGCTAGGTAACAGGGTGGTGCGTTGAAATGGCTGTCATCTGGAAGCTCAGGATCTTTTTTGCCGACAGAACATAGGTGTTCTGCGAAGTGGTCTCCCAGCCTGCACTTCATTCCCCCAATATAAAGGAGGCCATAATGTGAGCACTGAATACATTGGTCTAGATTGCATGAAGGTAGGAATCAGTAATGATTTAGAATGGTGGAGCAGGCCTGAAGGTATACTCTTGCTCCTATGTTCTTTTATTCATCTCCCTTGTCAGATTTCTGCAACGGCCATACACTATCGGTCCTTTTCTTTAGCATATTCGACATCTGAGATTCCACCGCATCTCGCATCAAGAATTCTGAAGACCCATCAGAAAATTAAGGAAGAAAATACTCCTCATTTTCATCCGAAGTGGCTTGCCCTTTGTTTGAGACAGTGCTTGGCTCTAGACCTCCTGACCCAAGTGAAACAGCAAATTGTGTCTACCTCATCTCGCCCTTGAAGAATTTTGTCAGTTTCACTGAGTTCACCTCTCGTTCTTATAATGTGTAGAGAATGCAAGCCCGGTCTCCTCAATCTGTCCCTTTAGGACAGTCCTACTGTCCCAGGAATTAGTTTGGTGAGCCTGTGTTTAAATCCTTGAATTGCAAGAATATCCTTCCTTGAGTAATCCTAAATTCATGTCAATATATTATCCACAATTTTATGTGCTCTAATTTTTTTCACTAACTCCTTCTGTGAAGCCTTATTGAAAGTCTTCTGAAAATCTAAATACATTTCCACTCAGTATCCACTTTGCTGGTAATATCCATTGAAAACTCCAAACAGTTTTGTCAAAAATGGTTTCTTTCTCATAAAACTAAGTTGTTCTTGCCCATTTATTTTCTAAGTGTCTGTTTGTCTCATCCCCAATAACAGATAATAACATTGTCCATAACTACCAAGTAACAGATTTACTTTTCTATGTTTTGTCTCACTGTCCTTTATTAAATAATGTGGTTACATTTGGAATCTTCCAATCAGCAGACATCATTTCAAAATTTATAGAATTCTGAGCGATGATCACCAATGCACCATTATCTGTGGAGCCATTCTGTTAAACACTTTGTCATGTAACTCACCAATTCCTGGGAAACCTTTAATTTTATTAATTTCTGCAAAACTACTTTTTACATTATACTAATGCTTTCAGTTCCTCATTCTCATTAGCTCCTTGAATCTTTATAATTTCCAGAATATTTATTATATTTTCCTCCAGGAACACAAACACAACGTAATTATTTAGCTTCTCTCTCATTTAACCCTTTTCTATTGTAAATCTCCCTGTTTCTGCCTTTAATAAACCCACGGTCACCCTTTCTAATCTTTTGCTTTTTACATGTCTATATAAGCTTTTACAATCTGTTTTTATGTTTTTTTTGTCAGCTTGCATTTATATTCTCAGAAACTCTCTATCAGTTTCTTTGTCCTCACATCTTGTATCTCAATCCTCAGATTTTCTTCCTTTTGACAACATTATAAAACCTCCTGCTTTGATATAATAACTGATTCTGTAAACAATGGTTGATTCACTTTCATTGTTGTGTATTTCTGCCATATATTTCTGTCATATATTTATGTTGTAAAACATATAGTAATTCTTTAAATATTAACCATTGTGTGCCCACCATCAAACCTTTCATGTATTTTCCTCATCTATGACAGCTACTTTGCACCTCATATCTTCATTGTGTCATTTGTTTCGATTTAAGAACCTAGTTTAAGATTGAACAATGTGACTTTCAAATTTAATTTAAAGATCTATCACATAATAGTCACTTTTCTCTGAAGATTCTTTAACAATGATATTATTAATCAGCCCGTTCTCATTACACAATTCTAGATCTAAAAGACCCTTTCTTTGGTGGCCATGTCAACATTCTGCTCTGTAAAATCATCTTGTAAACATTCCAGGAATTCCAGTCCTCCTAAAAATTAGATTGAACTCACCCATAATTACTGACATGATTAATCCACCTACAACACATGGACAGCGATGACTCAAGAAGGCAGCTCATCACCACCTTCTCAGACAGAACAAGAAATGGGCAATGAATGTTATCCAACCAGTAATGCCCTGTCTCACAAGTGATTTAAAACAAATCCCATTCCTCTTGTTACAATCATCTCTCATTTCTTTATTTAAACTGTGCCTGCCCTATATTACTACTGTTTGATGACCTATAAACAACTCACACCGATGTTTCTTGCTCCTTGCTGTTCCTTAGATCGACCCAAATAGATTATACAATTTATTGTTCTGATCTAAACGCCCCTCTTATTCATGTATTGAATCCACCCCTTAGTAACAGCCCTACACCCACATCCTTTTCCTTTTTGACTGACCATCCTACATGTTGTCTCAAACCCGGAGTTCAAGTTTCCACAACTGGTGACAATTCCTATGTGTGTTCATTAGGTATAATGGGAACTGCAGATGCTGGAGAATTCCAAGATAATAAAATGTGAGGCTGGATGAACACAGCAGGCCAAGCAATTGTGCTCCTGAGATGCTGCTTGGCCTGCTGTGTTCATCCAGCCTCACATTTTATTATCTTTGTGTTCATTAGGTGATGTGATATATCCATGACTTGATGCAAACCACAGAATGGGCATTCCACATTGCTGAGCCAACATTCAATACCACAAGTTTAATTTTGGAAAATTTAGTTTCATATAGAAACTAGAAACTTGGGTACTGTTCCTATAAGTAATGATTAAACTTGCTTTTTGCCCATAGACTCCAAAGTGGATATTCGCCATTTAATCAAGTTACAACTTTGTGACATTTTTAACTTGTTATTGTTATCATCATTTGTTTTACTTACTTCATTGTTTAATGTCTTAATCTGCCATTTGTTTAGACTGGATCTCTTCCTTCATGCCTATATGCTCCACTTTCTCAAGTTAATATTTTCATTCTAACTGTACTTACTGATGAGCTGCAATCTTTGCGTGGCTGATTTCCTTAGCATAGGAAATGTTTATTGAAACATGCATATTCATTAACTGCTAAGAATTATTGTCCTAGCTCTGCCAATCTGTATAGATAAGCATTTGTTTCCAGATTCATGCTAAAAGCTGTTGAGCCCAACAACCCGAATCTATAAAATGTATTTCTCAGTAAAGCAAAGTACCCCAAAAGGAGCTTTGAAATTCAGGCCCAGTGACTGTCCTCATATTATGAGTGAGCAAAAAGTTGGGTGCAGTGTACTGAAAAAATTCTGGCAAGGAAGATCACCTGTCCTGATTGAAGTAGAATGGTCAGCTCAATGACATGCAAATACCCATGTCATTGTCAACTACATGTGGACCCAAGCAAAATAAAACCTGGTCAGGTACTAATGTTATTGCAGGAAGTAAGAGTGGTATCAAAAACTGTAACTGAAGAGAGTTACAGCTGTTTCAGAAGCACTGGACATTGCAATCAATTTTGGGAGGATTACTGAAAACACATGACAAAAATACCACTTGTTTCTCTGTTTTGTTCTGTCTCAAGATCTGACATTGATTGTACTGTCGCACTTTCTAACTTTTCGGAGATTAGTGTTATCCTGAAACTGTGTGACAGATGAAGGGATAGAGGTCACAACTCAATAGATTAGTGCACTGGACATCAATTTTCGCCATTTCCAAAGGCATTACAAAAATATACAAAAAATCAAATAATCCAAAGTCTACAATTTATCAGTGATAATGGGAACTGCAGATGCTGGAGAATCCAAGATAATAAAATGTGAAGCTGGATGAACACAGCAGGCCGAGCAGCATCTCAGGAGCACAAAAGCTGACGTTTCGGGCCTAGACCCTTCATCAGAGAGCTTTTTTTGACCCTTCATCAGAGAGGGTCTCTGATGAAGGGTCTAGGCCCGAAACGTCAGCTTTTGTGCTCCTGAGATGCTGCTGGGCCTGCTGTGTTCATCCAGCCTCACATTTTATTATCTACAATTTATCTAACTGATGAACCCAGAGAGAAAATCTGGGGTGGCACGGTGGCTCAGTGGTTAGCACTGCAGCCTCACAGCACCAGGGACCCGGGTTTGATTCCAGCCTAGCGCGGCTGTCTGCGTGGAATTTGCACATTCTCCCCGTGTCTGCATGGGTTTCCTCCGGGTGCTCTGGTTTCCTACCACAGTCCAAAGATGTGCAGGCTAGGTGGATTGGCCATGCTAAATTGCCCATAGCATTCAGGGCTGTGTGGGATGCTGCAAGGAGCAGTGTGGACTTGTTGGGCCGAAGAGCCTGTTTCCACATTGTAGGGAATTTAATCTAATCAAAAATCGAGTCGAGGTAGGAAGAGATAGTTCTGTGGGACAGGTGCAGATAGAAACAATGGGTCCGTTAAGGCAGCCCTGCCAATGGATTTCAGGAAGGAGACAGAATCAATCTATTTGGGTTGGGAGGCTATGAGGAGATTATTTAGAAGAAAGCATCTACAAGGATTTTGCACTTAACCAAAAAAAAGTTGTTTATTACAAATAGATCTTTTGTCACTAATGGTAGGAAAGAAATACAAACATTTTCTTTCAGGCATCAAAGAATATAAAATGCAACAACACAGACAAACTCATGGCCCTCAAGAAGCTTCCTCCCGTTCCCTTCCCTCTGACTCCTTTCTGTCTCCCAACCCCACCTCCTGTCGTGTATTTATTATCCTCCTTGACCGTCTGCTCTCCAGTGCTCAATGTTTTATGTTCAGCAAAGGCTCAGCTTTGTCTTTCTGTATTCCCACCTTAATCAATTTTGGGCGTGATATAACGTCGAACCCTTCTTCCATCATCATGGCTTCCATACCCATTTCTTTGGACAAGAGTGCAGTCCCTATTCCACGGGTTCCTTCTCCCAACTCCAACACTCTCTCTGCACTTGGATGCCTCCCTCTGGCCTTTTGCCCACCCTTGACCTACTTATTGAGAACTGTTGAGCTGCCATTTTTGTGCCTCAATTCCTCTGCTGCCTCACCTATTCCAACCTATCTGCTTCTTGAACTGGCTGTAATCCATGTTCTCAGATCCAACCCTAGATTTGTAATTAAGCCTGCAAACAAGAGTGGTGCTGTTGTTATCTGATGGACTAGCCTCTACATTGCAGAGGATGAGTGCCAGCTCTCAGATACCAACTCCGTTCTCCCTCTGGACCATGACCCCACCTTGGAATATTAGGCCATTGTGTCTACGATGGTCACTAACCTAATTTAATCTGGTGATTTCCACCCCACTCTCCACCGGGCTGCATCCAGGCTCATAGTCTCCCAACCCCACACAACTTACTTCTATGCCTTTCCTAAAATCCAAAAATACAGTTCTGCCCTGCCAGACCCATTGTTTCTGCTTGCTCCTACCCCACGGAACTATCTCTTCCTACCTCGATTTTTCCTTTCCTTGTCCAGCCCCTTTCCATTCACACCAGCATTTCATCTGATGCTTTACGACAATTCCAGAATTTCCAGTTTACAGGTTCTAACCACCTCTTCTTTATCATAGATGAGCACTTCCTTTCTAGCAATTTCTGTTTTTGTTTCTGATTTCCAGCTAAATTACTTTCTGGAATAGAAGAGCACCCTATGTACTGGCAAGGGAATAACCTTACACTACAATCAAAGAGACTGCCTAAGTTTAACTAGTAGAGATAACAAATTGCAGAGCTGGATGAACACAGCAGGCCAAGCAGCATCTGAGGGGCAGGAAAGCTGATGTTTCAGGCCTAGGCCCTTCTTCACCTTGTTACCTCAGATTCTCCAGCATCTGCAGTTCCTACTATCTCTAAGTTTGAATAATGTCTCATTTGTTCTTCAGAATCAGAACACAAACCCAATATTGTCAGAACATCCCCCTTTTTCAATTGAAGTAGACCATGTAATAAATTGCGCGGAAGCAATGACCTATTGGCCAAGTTATATTTAGCTCTGTGGGACTTGATTGGCCAGGACCTCTGAACATGTATGATTCTGTCAGGTAGCATGAGCGAATACATGAGGAAATCATTGTCACCATCATGCACAAGCAGAAGGGGGAGAGGGAGAAAATCTGAAATTGGCAGCCAATTTCACTGCTGAATGCTGACTATGAAATCCTGTCTGAGGTCATCGCCAACTGAGTTAGGTCTGCTCTGGGATTGGTGATTCACACTGACCTAACTGTGCTATACCAGGGCGATCTCTGAGACCCCCGCACTGCTCAGGGGTATGATCGCCTACATGCAGGAGAGAGGGGTGGACACCTGCCTCATCAACCTGGACCAAGGGAGGGCCTTTGACAGGAAGTTGCATGCGATATGTGGGACATGATCTCCAAATTGAGCTTGGGGGTGGGGGTGGTATTCACAACTGGATCTGACTGCTCTACATTGTTATTGCAGTCTCAACAATGGGTGCGAATCAGAAAGCTTCCTGATCAGGTCCAGAGCCAGGCAGGGCTGCCCACTCTCTCCTACCTTGTTCATGTACTGTATAGAGCCTTTTCTGAGTCCATCAGAAAGAATGTGAAAATGAGACGGGTGACTATTCCAGGCAGAGGAAGCCCGCGGGTCAAAGCCTCCTTATATATGGTTGACGTGATAAGTTTCTTAGATCCACTGTCAGTGCACAGACTCATAAGCATTTGTGACTGGTTCGAACCGACCTCAAGAACCAAAGTAAATCAAGGCAAGTGCAAGGCCATATTCTTTGGGAACTGTACACACCATTCCTTTATCCCCTTCATTCTTTGGACAGATTAGCTGAAGGTGCTGGGAATATGGTTCAGAGGGGCTAGGGCATGCACAAAATCTTAGGAGGAGCTTTTTGCCAAGGTGAGGCAGAAACTGGGCTTTTGAGACCGCCTCTCCTTCCCCATTATGGGTGAGAATTGGGTCATCAGGTGTGAGATCTCTCTCTGCTCATGTATGTGGCACAGGTCTGGCCCATTCCCTGATATTGCACTACTGTGTATACCTGAGCCATCTTCCACTTCATCTGGAGGTCTAAGATGGACCATGTCTGCAGGGTTACCATGTATCTGCATAAGAGGGGGAAGAACATAACCAATGCTGCCTTCATCCTGATGGCCACCTTCATGTGTGGCTGCATCAAGCTGTGCATGGACCCATGGTACGCCAACACACTACATACTGTCACTACATACTGAGGTTCTACCTGTCCACAGTATTGGGAAGGATGGGACTGACCTCACTGCTGTGGAATGCTGCAAGGATATGAACCATTCCCTATCACCTGTCCTTTATGGAGAAATTTGCAAAGAAAAACATTTTTGACCATCAGAAAATGGTCAGCGCATAGCATCCTCAAGAACCTGTGGAAAAGGAGAGAGTGGATCCTGTTACATGGTTCCCTAAGCAGACTGTCAAAGTCATTTGGCAGAGAGCCCCATCACCAGAACTTTCCAACAAGCACCCGGACTTTGCTTGGCTGGTGGTGAGAAGGCACTACGTGTGCGATCCTTCTTGTATGGCAGGTCAGTCTGCACCACTGCAATCAGCTGCGGGGAACGTAGAGACTGCCACACACCTCCTTCTGGAATGTGCCTTTAGAAAGGAAGTCTGGAGAAAGATGCAGTGGCTTTTATTGAGGCTTATCCCAAGCAGCTCTGTGATGCAGGACTCTGTGCTCTGCAGTCTGTTCGCCAGAGCGCACACCAAGACAAACATTGACTGCTCCAGGAGAACCATCAACTCGGTGAAAGACGCTCTTTAATCTGCCCAAAACTTGTTGGTGTTCCCAAACAAGCTGTTGATCTGGATAAAGTACTGCAGACTAGCAAATTCCAAGGTCCTGGACTACATGCTGAGGGATGAACTAAAGCTTGGGGCAGCTGCCGCCAAAGAGCAGACGGGAAAGACCGTGGTCTGACATCTTCTTACTGAAGCTAAATGGGGGTCCATTCAGCTATTGAAACTTGCCGGTGCCTCATTTGCGTATAAATATTGTCTGGTTCTAGTAAGAAAGGCTTTTCATTTTTTGAATAGACCAAACTCTGATGTTTGTTTCCTTGATTTGTTACAAAACTGTACAGAATTGAACTGCATTTGTTACTATGTATACGCATAAAGATATATTTTATAAATATAAAGAAATCATTGTGCATGTCTGTACACTGTCATATTCACAAATGTTCGGTAAAGAAATGATTACAATGCAGAAAGAGAGAAATTAACACAAAAAGAATGCATTCACATTTTGACTAAAAACAGATTTGGAAAGCCACTTTTCACTAAAACTGTTGAGATATGCTTTTGCACTGTGCAGTCTATCTCAGAAGTTCTCCTAAAGTGGAGTTTTCACTAACTTATTTCAGCTAGAAACCAAGCCTATTTTTCAGAACATATATGGGTATTTTCCCTCCATTTTGGTGTCAGGAGTTGTTTAATTTCAAACATATTAACAGAACACAATAGTCATACATCCTGTCAAACCAGACCCGCAACATTCTTACCAGGAGGAACACAGTAAATTATTCATGTCAAATTCTCAGAAGAAGGCGTTGGCTGAAACCAGCCTGATCCAAAACACATTATTTAGTGTTTCAGACAATACATTATTTTTCCTTTTATTTGGCGAGAATAAAATGCTACTTCAGCAATGTCTCAAAGCTCCACATTATGTGAACGGTAAGCTTTCACACAAATTAGACCAGTTTACTTTTCTGTGAAATGAATATCTAAAAATTCATGGATGATTGACCCTATTCTTTTCATATATGCGAATGTGCCACTCTCATCTCGGATACCTGGAAAATAATATTCTTTGGAACCTCCCTGCATGCATTAGCCATCTGTTCAAGTGAGATCTTGAGACCTGCAAAGTGGACAGAGTATGTAGGTGCCCAGTGACTGAACTCAGCACTCCTCACCAACACAGCATGGCATTCCCTCTCCTTCCTACCAGCTGCTGAGATAGTGGGATCCTATTGACAAGCTCATTAATAGCAATAATGTAATTCTTCAGCAAAGAGAGAGAAACAACAATTGGGACAATGTTTCTGCAGAAGCTAAGCGCCACGAGAAATTTAATAGCCACTCACTCATTTCAGTATCTCAGGGTCAATAAGCTGAAAATTAATTTTCCTCTTCCTCCATGACTAGGAGAGATGAGCTATGCATCAGGACCTCATGGAGTTTCGGCAGTGCAATTGTTGGTGGCATTTTATTCAAACTACTGCATTTAACTTCCAGATATTCTCACCATTAACAGCAAGTATGCACAATGCCAACCAACATCTATCTATTTCTATTTGATTATTTAAAGGAACCTAGCAAGGCACAGCATGGTCACAGTAGTCAGAAATTTCACAATTGAAATTTCAATGTAGCGGGAGAGTGCCCTAAGTCTCAGATTTGTTTCTGGGCATTTTGCTGCAGAGTATAAGGGCCTACAAGGTGATCCTGATCCCTAAACATGGCAAGAAAACAACAATCCATGATGAAGGGTCTAGGCCCGAAACGTCAGCTTTTTGTGCTCCTGAGATGCTGCTTGGCCTGCTGTGTTCATCCAGCTCCACACTTTGTTATCTTGGATTCTCCAGCATCTGCAGTTCCCATTATCACTAATCCATGGGAATAAACAATTGCTTGGATCTGGCCAAGGATTTCTACAGCTGAAATGTGATGCCTCATTCCAGAATACTGTGACACCAGAAGTTTAACAACTGAATCAGGACAGGAAAGGTAAATCTCTACCTGCTGCAAACAAAATCTAGTAGCTATAGGATTTGTCCAGATTGCTCAGTAATGCTGCTACTGAGCTATGCTTAGTCATGTACATTGAAATGCCTCAACCAGAATACATGCTGTGTCCTTGACCACCCTCAATGCTTCTTCCAATAGCGTTCATCCTGGAGGAGTACTGATTCATTAACTGAGCAGTGTGGCAGTAGATGGTAATCAGCACAAGGTTACCTTGCCCATGTTTGACCTGGTACCATGAGATTTTTGGGAGCCTGGAACCAATGTTGATGACTCCCAAGGCAGTTTCTTCTGAACTATATATACTGCTGCCTCTCCTAGGTCTGGGACACAACTGTGCAGGGAGGATTCTGGGAGAAGTTGACTGGGTCAGCGCAACTGAGAAGATCGCAGACATAGGCTTACCTGTTCAGGAACCAGGTTGCAGATTGGGTGCACAGTGCCCAGAGAGAGATAAAGTGCTTACTTTTTAGACTTGTAGTCTGCTAGGAACAGAGAATGGTAGTGAGAGACCTGAGTTTGGTAATGAGTGGGTAAGGTTGTGTTAACAGTTCCTGGATTACTGTCTGTACTTGATAAGGTTCGAAATAACGGGAGAGACCTGTGCCATGAAGGGTTCCTCCTTCAATCTGTAGGAAATCAGGGACACTTCCAATGTCCATGGTGTTTATGTACACAGGAACAGTGTTCTGCTGCACCTCCTGATTTATCTCATGGAATGCCCAGACCTCCAGAAGGATGCACAATGGAGCATCCATGATGCTGAGAATGTCATGGGTAACTCGTTTAGTGAGCTGGCCGCACCACAGTTAAGAGCTACACAGACAGAGAAGAGATGGGTGATTACCAAGAAGATGAGCAAACATGGGCAGGCAAAGCGGGAGTCCACTGTTGTCATTCCCCTTTGAAAAACTAAACCCTGTGGATATTATTGCGTGGCATGGCCTCTCAGGGACAAGGAGCAACAACAATCAGGTCCATGGCACTATGACTATCAGCGTTATACAGCAGGCAAGGTCAAAGTGTCGGCAAAAAGTACTGATAGGAGACTTTATAGCTAAGGCCACAAATATGCGTTACTGTGGCTGTAAGCAAGACTCGAGGATGGTGTGTTACCTTCCTAGTGTCTGAGCAGACACTGGATATTCTGTAAGGGGACAGTGAGCAGCCAGAGGTCATTTTCCATACTGGTACTAATGACATAGACAGAAGGGAAATGAGGTCCTGAAAAGGGAGTTCAGGGAGTTAGGGAGGAAGCTGAAAAGCAAGACCACTAAGATTGTAATCCCAAGATTACTTCCCATGCCACATGCCAGTGAAGTTAGGAATAGGAATATAGAACAGCTACATACATAACTGAAGAGCTGGTGTAGAAGGAAGGGCTTCAGGTGTGTAGATCATTGGGATGTGTTCTGGAGCAGGTGGGACCTGCACAAGAAGGATGGACTGCACCTAAACTGGACGGGCATGAATATTCTGGCAGGAAGGTTTGCTAGTCCCAGTTGGGGAAGTTTAAACTGGGAGAAAGGTTCAGGAACCAAGGTAGTAGATCAGCAAATAAAGTTACTAAGGAGGAGTCAGAAAATAAAGCCAGTAAGGCTAAGAAGAAGAACAGGCAGGGAGATGCTAGTGATCACAACAGGATTGGTGGTCTGAAATGTATTTATTTTAGTGCGAGGAGAATCATGGGTAAGGTGGATGAATTTAGAGTTTGGTTAATACATATAAGTATAATGTTATAGCTATTTCAGAGACTTGGTTGAGAGAGGGACAAAATTGGAAGCCTAGTATTCCAGGATTTTTGATGTTTCAGGCATGATAGAGAAGGATAAGAAAAACGTGAGCATAAGACCATAAGACCATAAGACATAGGAGTGGCAGTAAGGCCATTCGGCCCATCAAGTCCAATCTGCCATTTAAGTCATGGTTGATGGGCATTTCAACTCCACTTCCCTGCACTCTCCCCGTAGCCCTTGATTCCTTGTGAGATCAAGAATTTGTCGATCTCTGCCTTGAAGGCATCCAACATCCCGGCCTCCACTGCACTCCGTGGCAATGAATTCCACAAGCCCACCACTCTCTGGCTGAAGAAATGTCGTCTCATTTCAGTTTTAAATTTACCCCCTCTAATTTTAAAGCTGTGCCCACGGGTCCTAGTCTCCCCGCCTAACGGAAACAACTTCCTAGCGTCCACCCCTTCTAAACCATACATTGTCTTGTACGTTTCTATTAGATCTCCCCTCAACCTTCTAAACTCTAATGAGTACAATCCCAGGATCCTTAGCAGTTCATCATACGCTAAACCTACCATTCCAGGGATCATCCGTGTGAATGTCCGCTGGACACGCTGCAGGGCTAGTATGTCCTTCCTGAGGTGTGGGGTCCATTATTGTCACATTATTGACTAGGGAAAATATTACAGTGGTGCTGAGGGACGATGCCTTAGAGGGGTCCTCCAATGAGACCTTATTAGTAGAGTTCAAGAATGGGAACAGTACAGACACTTTGCTCAGACTATACTATAGGCCCCCCAGCAGCCATTGGTGATATAGAAACAGACGTGGTCAGATTATAGAAAAATATTAAAACAACAAGGTTGTTGTGGTGGGTGACTTTAACTTGCCCAATATTGACTGGGGTTCATTTAGTACCGGGGGCTTGGATGTGGGAGAGTTTGTTAGGTGTGCCGAGGATGTTTTTTTAAAACAATGTGTAAATAGTCCAAGTAGTCCAAGGGGTCAGATTAGACCTGGTATTGGGGAATAAGCCTGGCCAGTTGGTTGAAGTTTCAGTGGGGGAGCATTTCAGGAACAGTGACCATAATTCTGTAACTTTTAGGATATTTGTCGATAAGAACAGCAGTAATGCTCAGATGAAAGTATTAAATTGGGGAAAGGTTAGAGGAGGTGGTACAGGTAGATCCAACAGCAACATTTAAGAGGCATCTTGACAGATATATGAATAAGCAGGGAAAGGAGGGATATGGGCAGCATAGAGGCAAAACATTTTTAGTTTAAAAAAGCACTTTTACTCATGCAATCTTTTTGGGCTGAAGGATCCATTCCTGCGCTGTTTCTTTTTCATTGCGCTTTGTTCTATTCACTCAAATCAAACTGCCAGTAAGGTAGTAAAATTCCAACAACTGTTCCACAAAAATTCCCACTTCTGATGACACTGATAAAATGTTTTCTGAACTTTAGTGTCAGCAAGATCTAGATGTAGAAAAATAAGGAAGAATTAGTGAGTGCGCCTTTGTGAAAATACTATGCCTGTTGTCAATTGTTGACTCCAAAGTTTCTGATGCCAGCTGAAGTTATTTCATACAACTGTGTCAATAGTATGTGTGATAACTCTGCATGAAGCAACACCTGAGTTACTATTTCTAAACTTTAGTTACCGATTATAATTAACCATAATCATATCTGTGCTGTGATTCAAGAATGAGCTATGTAAATGTTCTAAACTATCCACAATAAAATATTACATTCATAACATGTTTAGCACATATTCATTGCAATCTATTAATATTTGTTGCATTTTCACATTGTAATAGTTCAAGTATTCTTTTGAAAACATACTGGGCGAGGCAAATGTGCATTAGCTCCAGAACGGTTGGAAAATGACAGTTTGCAACATATCAAGGTCAGTTAAGATCTATTTCTCCAATAACAAAATCAAAACCTGTTAAGCTTGTTTAACAGGCTAAAAGTAGACCAATGTCATTGATAATTACCTTTAAACACCCAGATTCTTGCAGGTGTTTCATTGAATTGAGAATCTTGTGTCTCTCCCAAGCAAAGACAGAGAATGCTGGAGAAAACAGATCGAACAGGATCTCTAGATAGAGAAACAGAATTAATATTTTGGGCCCTGGATGACCCTCACTGCTGTTCTTCTGTGTACAGCAAGAGAGACATATATTTCAGGCACGTACTCTCTTCCCTTTGCAAAGCTACGAGTGAATTTGTTTCCACCACCCTATCCATGCAGACCAGAATAAAAGATTTAGATTTATATTTGTATTTGTCACATGTACTAAGTTTAGGAACACATAAGTAGAGTGAAAAGTACACAAAGTTGCCATTCTTTACTTCAAAAATAAATTACCATCTCCCAAAACACTTTTTAATTCATGTTTTAAATCTGTATTTGTACTCACAGATGAAAGAAACTTTTCCCTATCTATTGTATACCATGCTATAATATGTACATGATATAGCAACATTAAATGATACAGCGTAGATGGAACCCATTTGATCCACAAAAAAGTGCTGGCTCTTTGGCAGAGCTACCAGTTAGTTTTACTATCTAGTTTTATCCCCAAAAGCCTATAAATCTTTTATCAGATGAAGCCATGTTCAAATTCTGTTTTCAATTTGACTATTCAATCTGTTTCTGCCTCTTTGCCAGGCAGTGGATTCAATATGATTCACCTTGCTCAGTAAAGCACGTTGCCTCTATTGAGCCAGCCATCGAAAATTTGTGTCCCTAGTTACCAGCTATTCTGCCACTGGGAACAAATAGGAGGAGGATTACTTTGGGACTAGTGATCATAATCATACTGTTTTTAAAATAGTAATGGGAAAGGATTAACCTTCCAAGTTCTTAATTGGAGTAAGGCAAATTTTAATGACATGAGGCAAGAACTTACAAAAGTTGATTGGAGTGGACTGGTTGCAGATCAAGGGATGACTGACAAGTGGAAAGCTTTTAAAAATGTGATAACTAAAGTTCAGAGGTGTTGTGTTCCTGTTAGAGTGAAAAGTAAGGCTGGTGGCATTAGGGAACAATGGATGAATAAAGATATTGAGGTGCTAGTCAATAGAAAAAAGAGGAATCGTATATCAGATATAGACAACTGGAAATCAAATGAATCATGTGAAAGATAGTATTTACATGCATTTGGTGAGGTAAGGATTAATTAGGGAAAGTCAGCATGGCTTTGTACAAGGGAAATTGTGTCTCACAAACTTAATTGACCTTTTTCAGAAAGTAACCAACAAGCTCAATAAGGCAGACTAGTAGACATTGTTTACTTGGACTTCAGTGAAGCTTTTGACATGATTCTTCATGGTAGACTAATTAGTAAAGTTAGTTTACAGGCATTCAGAGTGACCTTGCCAATCGGATACAAGGTTGGTTTGGCTGTAGGAGACAGAAGGGTGGTGGAGCAGGTTTGTTTGTTCGGACAGGGATCGGTAGTGGGTCCACTTCTGTTTGCCATTTATATAAACAGTTTGGATTTGCGAATATAGGAGCCATGGTTAGTAAGTTTGTGGATGACACCGAAATTGCTGGTATAGTGGACATGAAGAAAGTTAACAAAGGTTGCAAAGAGATCCTCACCAATTGAGTCAAAGGGCTAAGGAATGGCAGATGGAGTTTAACTTGAATAAATATTGGGGGAATGCATTTTGGTAAGACAAACAAGGACAGAACTGATACAATTAATAGCAGGGCCATAGATAATGTTGTAGAAGAGATGCACAGGGGTTCAAGTGCATAATTCTTTGAAATTTGCATCAGAGATATGATCTCTGAAAGGGTGATTATGAAGATGTTTAGCATGCTTACCTTCAATGCTCAGATGTTTAGGTATAGAAGTTGGGACGCACATTTGAGTTTGTACAAGAAGTTGGTGAGAACTCCTCCTGTACTGTGTATAGCTCCAGTCGCCCTTCTATGGGAAGGATACTATTAAATTAGAGAAGATTCAGAAAAGTTTTACCAGGATGTTGCCAGGAATGGAAGGTTTGAGTTATAAAAATAGGCTGGATAGACTGTAATTATTTTTCACTGGAGCATTGGGATTCAAGGGGTGATCTTAAAGATGTTTATAAAATCATAAGGGGCATAGATAAGGTAAATAGCAAGGATCTTTTCCATTGGGTGGGCAGTTCGAAGTTAGGGGCATATCTTTAAGGCAGGAGGAACAAGCTTTAAAAAGGATTTGAGGGGCAACCTTTTTACACAAAGAATGGTTCATGTGTGCAGTGAAATGCCAGAGGAAGACATGGATACAGGCACAGTTACAGCATTTAAAAGACATTTAAATAAGTTCATGAATAGGAAAGATTTGGAGGGATATGGGCCAAATGCAGGCAAGCGGGACGAGTTTAGTTTGGGGACATGGCAGCGTGGACTAGTTTAACCAAAGGGTCTATTTCCATGCTGCATGACTCTATGGCTCCATCACTATAAAAGCCATTTGTGTTTTTGAATACCTGTTGTGACTACATGAGGAATGTTTCTTTAGATTGCTCATTGAATATAAGCATCACTGGTAAAACTAGCATTTATTTGCTATTCATAACTGAAAAGGTGGTGGTAAGTCACTTACTGGAATCCCTGTACATTGTTAAGTACAGGTAAGTTGGTTTCCTGCCTACCTCCAGTACCTTTAGAGAGGAACTTCTAGTCTTTTGATCGACATTTTCAGGCATATGCCAATGATGTATCTATACTGGAACAGCCTGGCTAGAAACTTGGCCACCTTTGGAAAATTATAATTTGCTGGATTTTTCAATTTATAGAGCTGTATTTGTGAATTTTTTTTACTGTCATTAACTCCTTTATCTTGCCTTGTAGTCATGTGGTAAGAACAACTTCTATATTTGCGTTAAACTCTTGTTAGAGTTTTCTTGCAGTTGGCGATGTGCCAATATATCTGCTGTTCTTCTCCCTGGAGATGGAAATGGTCAGGGCTTCTGAAGTTGATGCGTCTGGAGCTTGAACAACAACAACATCAACTAAAGCAAACTTGCTGGAAAAGCTCAGCAGGTCTGGTAGCATCTGTGAAGGAAAAAAGAGTTAATGTCTTGGGTCCGGTGATCCTTCCTCAGAACTCTCTGGAGCTTTGGTAGATTTCTGCAGTGTATCTAGTAGATAGTAGACACTGCTGCTACTGAGCGTCCTGGTGGATGGAGTAAATACTTGTGAAGACCTACAAATATTACAGGAAACAAACTGCAGAAAAGACACACAGGGAAACGAGAGTCTATGTCACTACCAACATTATCCATACAGTTGCTGAGCAGTCAAATTTTCTACTCGTCCCAGAGTACACACCTAAATCTTTACCCATCTCACACTAGCCTCCTTATACATAAATCTGCACACTTTACAGCTGCAAGTGTAAATTGGAATATGGCCAGCTATGCATTCTGCATACCATTGACTTATGAGTATTCATGGGATTTAAAAACAAAAAAAAAGTATTTAAGATAGTAGGAACTGCAGGTGCCGGAGAATCTGAGATAGCAAGGTGTGGAGCTGGATGAACACAGCAGGCCATGCAGCATCAGAGGAGCGGGAAAGTTTTCGGGCCTAGACCCTTCTTCAGAAATGGCGGAGGGGAAGGGGATTCTGAAATAAATAGGGAGAGGGGGGAGGCGGATTGAAGATGGATAGAGGGGATGATAGGTGGAGAGGAGACAGACAGGTCAAAGAGGCGGGGATGGACACAGTGAAGGTGAGTGTAGGTGGGGAGGTAGAGAGGAAATAGGTCGGGGGGCGGGATGAGGTTAGTTGGTAGGAAATGTGAGTGCGGCTTGAGGTGGGAGAAGTGGATAGGTGGGAGGAAGAACGGGTTAGGGAGGCGGGACAAGCTGGGCTTGTTTTGGAATGCAGTAGGGGAGGGGAGATTTTGAAGCTTGCAAAATCCGCATTGCAGTGTTCCCAAGAGGAATATGAGTTGCTGTATCTGCAGCCTTTGGGTAACATCCTTGTGGCACTGCAGGAGGCCCAGGATAGACATGTTATTTGAGGAATGGTAGGGGGGAGTTTAAATGGTTCCAGACTGGGAGGTGCAGTTGTTTAGTGCGAACCAATCGTAGGTGTTCTGCAAAGCAGTCCACAATCCTCTGCTCAATTCCCCAATGTAGAGGAGGTCACAAAGTTAACAGCGGATGCAGTATACCACATTAGCAGATGTGCAGGTGAACTTCTGTATTTAAAATTGCTTGATTGCTTAACTGTAAGCCAATGTAAGTTAGCAAATTCAAAGGTGAAAGAGATTAGGACTTGTTGCAGGTTACAACATTTGCAACAGTGTTTTGGATGATCGGAATAACAGTAGTGCATAATCGTGTAATATAATTCAAACTGTTGCTTAACTTTTAACACCATTTTATTGTCAACCCACAACAATTTGTCTGCTGAGACAGAAAACAATTTAGAGATTGTCACTGATCTTATGTAATTGATGTAATTTTTGTCCAATTTGTCTTGTATTTATATTGACCTGCCGTTCCATTGAAGATCACCCAATACTGCTGTCAAATTTTAGAAAAAGCCACAAACTTGGTAACTGCAATGTTGATAACTTTATCCTGGACCTTTTGGTGCAAAATTAATCACTGGCACTAGTAAGTACATTTTAACTCAGATTTTGTACCTTCATATAACAAAAAAAATCAAAGACTTTAACAGATGTGGGTGCTTAGTTCAAAGAAAATAGTGTTGGCATCCTTCCGTCCCCAAAAACTGATGACTCTACAATAAACAGTTTAGGTGTGGTGTCATCACATGATACAATTTTGCTGATGTGAAGGCCAATCTTTAAAAGTCAGCTGCTGCCAAACGCAGAACACATAAAACCACTGAATCGAGGTTGGGCTGTTGCTTTCACAGTGATCCTTATTGGAAGTTTGGTTAGACTAGTTAAAAGAGATTACTGAGTGCTTGATAGATTTGAAAAAATTAACCCATTTATTCCACACAAAGGAACAATGTGCAACTTTAAAGAAGAACAGCTCTCCCTGCTGAAGCCATACTGATTCTCTCTCTCTCTCTCTCTCTCTCTTACTCTTGGCTCTCCTTCGGGATCACTTCAGATCTTGCACTCGTCTTTACTGTTACACGCACTGTAGCATGAGACCTCACTAGCCTTCCACTAGCATATGCAAAACATTTAACTGGTTTCACACTATTCTATTAGCAAGGCAATGTTTTCAAAAACGAGAAGGTCAGTTCTTAAAGGGAATGAAAGCCAACGACTTCATAAGTAGCTGCCCATGGTCATTGGTCAACATGGTATGGATACAACAGAGATGGTCAGTCCCCAAAATATTGCATATCAAAAGGGATTGATGGGGAGAGACGGTTTTGAGCGAGAGGGGGCAGATAAGTTCCCATCTTCTTGAGGGAAGCCCACGAGTTCCCATACACCATTGAGTCACACAGCACAGAAACAGACCCTTTGGTTCAATTCATTCATGCTGACCAAATATCCTAAATTTATCTAATCCCATTTACCAGCATTTGACCCATGTCCTTCTAAACCCTTCCTATTTATTTCATTTAATCCCTACAGTGTGGAAACAGGCCATTCAGCCCAAAAAGTCCACACTGTCCCTCCAAAGATAGTACCACCCAGACCCATTCTCTCACCCCTACATTTCCCATGTCTAACCCATCTAATCTAAACATCTTTTGGCACTATGGGCAATTTAACATAGCATGCACATCTTTGAACAGTAGGAGGTAACCGGAACACCCAGAGGAAACCCAGACAGATACAGGGAGAATGCGCAAACTCTGCACAGACAGTCGCTTGAGGGTGGAATTGAACACAGGTCCCTGGCATTATGAGGCAGCAGTGCTAACCATTGAGCCACCATGCCGCCCGATTTATGAATCCATCCAGACTTTTTTTAATCTTATAACTGTACCAGCGCCTGGCACATCCTATGGCAGCTAATGCCATATATGCACTGCATTGCTTATGAAAAATGAGGCCCATAGGTCCCTTCTAAATCTTTACCCTCTTACCTTCAACCTATGCCCTCTAGTTTTGGGCTCCCCTACCTGGGAAAAAGACTTTGGCTATTTGCTTATCCACGTCCTTATAATTTTATAAACTTCTATTAGGTCACCCCTTAGAGGTGTCAGTTTGTTAGACATATTCAAGAGGGAGCTGAATGTGGCTCTGCAACTAAAGGGATCAGGGGGTATGGAGAAAAAGCAGGAATAGGATACCGAAACTGCATGATTTGCCATGATCATATAGAATAGTGGTGCAGTCTCAAAGGTACGAATGGCCTTCTCCTGCACATTTTTTTTAATGTTTCTATGTTTGAGCCCCCAATGGTCCAGGGAAAAATAACCCAGCCTATACAGCATCTCTCCATAGCTCAAACCCTGCAACCCTGGCAACATTCTTGTAAATCTTTTCTGCACTGAGCCCTGAGACCTTTCTGCTGAGCAATACTGCTCAGGGCTGTACCATTAAGTGTGTAAGTCCTGCCCTGATGTATCTTAGCAAAATGTAACACCTCACATTCATCTGAATTATACTCCATCTGTCACCCCTCAACCCATCAGCCTAGCTGATCAAGGTCCCATTGTGCTCAAAGATAAGCTTCTTCGCTGCCAACTACACCCCAATTTTGGTGTCATCTGCAAGCATGCTAATAATTCTTCGTATGTGCACATCCAGATCATTTATTTAATGACAAGTAGCAAAGGACCTCACACCGATTCTTACGGCACACCACTGGTCATAGGCCTCTAGTCTGAAAAACAACCCCCACCACCCTCTGACTCGGACCTTGAAGCCAATTTTTGTATCCAAATGGCTAACTCTCCCAGGATTCTTTGTGATCTTTCTGACCATCCTACCATGCAGAACCTTACAGAATGCCTTGTTGAAGCCCATATAGACATTGTACACCACTTTGTTTCCTTCAATCTTCTTTGTTGCTTCATCAAAAAACTCAAATCACGTTTTCCCATGCACAAAGCCATGTTGACTATCCCTAATCAGTCCTTGCCTTTCCAAATGCAAGTAAATTCTGTCCTTCAGAATCCCCTCCAACAGCTTACCGTCAGGCTCACAAATCTACTTTTCCCTGGCTTTTCCTTAACACTTCCCTTAAATAACAGCACTACATAAGCCACCCTGCACTCTTCTGGCAGCTCACCTGTGGCTATCAATGATGCAAATATCTCAGCAAGGGGCCCAGCAATCATTTCTCTAGCTTCCCGCAAAGTTCTGGGACACACCCAATCAGGTCTCAGGGATTTATCCACCTTTATTTTAAGGTTGTTTAGCACCTCCTCCTCAGTAATATGAACACTTTTTAAGGGGCCCTATTCTCTCCCTTCTTACACTTTTGCCCTTAATATATTTGTAGAATTTATTTGGATTCTCCTTAATCCTATTTACCAAAGCAATCTTGTGTTCCCATTTTGCCCTCTTGATTACGCTTTTGAGTATACACCTACTGCTCTTATACTCCTCAAGGGATTCATTTGATCCTAGCTGTCTTTACCTGCCATATGCCACTTCTTGACCAGAGCCTCAAATTTTCTAGTCATCCAGTATTCCCTACCAGCCTTGCCCTTCTCACTAATAGGAATGTATAGCCTTTGGACTCTCCCCGTCACATTATTAAAGGTCTCCCACTTTCCAACTGTCCCTTTACCTGTGAATGGCTTCTCTTGATCAGCTTTTAAAAGTTCCTGCTTAATACCATCAAAATTGGTTTTACTCCAATGCAGAACTAGATCTTTTAGATCAGATCTATCCTTTTCCATAACTATTTTGATACTAATACAATTACGATCACTGATCCCAAAGACACCTCAGACACCTGCCCTGCCTTATTTCCCAAGAGTAGATTTAGCTTTGCACCTTCTCTAGAAGGTTTATCTACATACTGAATAAGAAAATTTCCTTGTACATACTTAACAAATTCCTCTCCATCCAAACCCTTTACATTATGGCAGTCCCCATCTATGTTTGGAAAGTTAAAATTCCCTACCATTACACCCTATCATTCCTACATCTATCTGAGATTTCTTTACAAATTTGCTTCTCAATTTCCTGCTGATTTGGGTGCGGGGGGCCGGGGAATACAATTGGGGTGGTTGGCTGTAGAGCAAACCCAATTAGGTGATCATCCCATTCTTATTTCTCATTTCCACCAATTTAACTTCATTGGACATACTCATAGGAATGTACCATCATAACGTTATTCCTAAGCAAAAACATCACTTCCACTCCTTTCTTGCCCCCTTCCTATCATTCCTATAGTACCTGTCCGCTGGAATATTAAGCTGCCAGACCTACCCTACCCTGTGTTACATTCCTGTAATAGCTATGATATCCTAGTCCCATTTTCTAACCATGTCCTGAGTTCATCTGCTTTACCTGCCAGGCCTCTTGCATTGAAATAAATGCAAATCAATTTATCAGCCTTACCTCATTCTCTATCTTGCTCTTGCCTGCCTTGAATATTTGACTGGTTCCTCTTCTCAATTGTACTAGCCTAAGGCCTACCTCTTTTTTCACTACCTCGTTGCACCTCCCACCCCTCCCCTTACAAGTTGAAAGCCTCCCAAGTGCCACTAGCAAATCTCCCCACCAGGATATTGATCCCCTCCGAATTCAGGTGCAAACTGTTCTTCTTATACAGGTCACTTTTATCCCAGAAGAGACTCCAGTGTTCTAAAAATGCAAATCCCAGCCTCCTCTACCAGCTCCTCAGCCACGCATTCATCTGCTCTATATTGTTCCTCCTCTCACTTGCACATAGCACCAGGAGTAATCCAGATATCACCACCCTGAAGACCTACATTTTAACCTCCTTCCTGGTTTCCTATGTTTTCCCTTCAGAACCGCATCGCTTTCTCTTATTACGTCATTGATATCAACATGTACAATGACCTGCTGCTGGTCACTCTCCTCTTTGGGAACATTTGGCAGCCTCACCAAGCCATGTAAACAAATCCAGGAGGATTATATTAGGCTTCACTGGACCTTCATAACTGCTTGGGTCCACATGTTTGTCACATTCTACGTAACAAAAGATACCATCAGGTTGAATTTCCTCCTTGAAAATATCAGCACTTACATGGAAATATCAACCCCATTATGATCTAGTAATGATTTCTTGGAGTGTGAGGAGAAGAGAGGGGAGCAGAGGAAATCAGAAGGACTGGAGGGGTCAGGGAGGGATTTCCCAGATTTTCTCTTACCCTTAATTCAGACAGGATTTTAAATCTGTTTTTTTTCAGCTTTCCCAGTTTCTGCTGGGGCATGGTGTGCTTTTGCTGTTTTGCACAAGGTATCTCAATTCCATAGGTTATGAGAGAGATTATTTGCTTGCGTGACCCTTTTAATGTAACATCTGTTGGGAAAGAGTCTGTATTTGCACAGTGAAACAGGGAACACCATATTACAGAACCTTCCACTTTGAATACTGGGTACATTCTCCTAAACAACAAAGTACTAAAAACAGATCAGAACTGCATCTTGAAAAGTCAACAAGTCCAGAAAACTCTGTTCCAGAAGACTAAACAAAAGGCTTTAGTGGAGTTAAAGCAACAAACACTAGAAACACATAGCAGTTCCAACGAATAGCATTAACATTTCAGGTCTAAATGACTTTCTGAAGAACATAGAACATAGAACGTAGAACACAGAGCTGTACTGTACAGTACAGGCCCTTCGGCCCACAATGTTGTGCTGAACTTTTACCCTAAACCTAAGGTCAATCTAACCTCGACCCCTACCTTATACTATCATCCATATACCTATCTAATAGTTGTTTAAATGCCCCTAATGAGGCTGACTTCACTACCTTCTCTAGCAATGCATTCCACACCCCTACCACTCTCTGAGTAAAGAACCTACCTCTGACGTCTCCCCTACATCTACCTGCACTCACTTCAAAACTATGCCCCCTCATAATAGCTACCTCCCCCCTGGGAAAAAGTCTCTGGCTGTCCACTCTATCTATACTTGTGATCATTTTGTACACCTCTCATCCTTCGTCATTCTAAAGAGAAAAGCCCTCACTCTCTCAATCTTTCCTCCATTTTTCTGTATTTCATCTCCTGGTGTCTTGTTGCACTGCTTCTTTCTTTCCTGCCTCACTCCCAAAATTTTGTTTCCATTCAAAATTGCCAAATTCCAACACCCCCCACACCACCTCCACAAATATGACTGTCCCTACAAATTTGACCTTAGAATTTTGTCATTCAATTTGAGACTCCAAATATCCCTCTCATTTCACACTCTCTTCTTCCTCCATTTTCAGCCTCCAATATAACCACCACTAAATTTCACTGCTGCCCAGATTTGTCTCTCTCTTTACCTACCAGAGGCATGTCCCTAATTTTGTCCCACCCTTCCAGTATTGTACTCCCATCCCAAAATCTTGTGCTGCTGAAAGCAATATTGCCCCTGCCAGATATTGCACTCCCCCGACACTAACATTTTGCTGCCCTACCCACCAAATATTGTCCCCTCAATTATTGCATTTCCCAATTTCAGCTCCCCAAAATTTTGTTCTCCATCCCAATTTTGCAACCTCCTCACTTTATGTCATCTCAAATATTGCCCCTCACAAATTTTTGCACCTGTTCAAATATTTCCCCCCATGACTTTTAGCCCAATGAAAATTTTCAGGCCTAATAGTTCCTGAGAGCTGCCTGTGTAGCCTCACCCTCTTTCTCCATTCCTCTGTGATGCCTCCACTGTGTATAGGTACCCCACTGTATCTCCATCCATGTGCAATACCCGAATCCCCCCTTGCCCTCACTGGTTCCCTGACCCCACCCCAGGGAGTACGGCCAGAGACACATTGGCCTGTTCACTGACTGTCTTACTGCACAGCAAGATCCCAGGTCATAGGCAGACCCCCATTCCTACACCCCATTGAGAAAGACGTTTTATCTAACAAGCCCGACCACCTTTCAGTTTAGACAAAGCACAATGGGGCAAAACACAGGTGGGGCAAGGATCAGGAAGATGCCCCAGCTTTACCCATGAAGAGACAGTGAAGGACAGAGAGGGAGATGGAAAGAGAGAGAGAAAGAGAGAGCAAGAAAAGAGAGAGAGAGATAGGAAAAAGATAGAAATCCCATGGACAGGACGAGAAAGAACGGATACAGAGAGTGGGAGAGACAGAAGGGACAGAGGAAAATTGAGTGAGAGAAGAGCAGACAGAGAGATACCATCCAGAATCAGTGACAGAGATGGGGGGCATGCAGATAGAATGACACTCAGGCAGGAACAGCAGGATCACACAGGACAATGAGAGAGAGAAAGAGAGAGGAGTGTTGTGGAGAGTGAGTGGGCAAACTTGAAAATCAGGAAGACTGAACGATGAAACAGTTCTTGAAAAACCCAGCAAGGGGGCAAGACAGTTGGAGGGAGGAATATGAGGGGGTGGGGGAGAGTGAACAGGGGTAGATGTGAAGGATGTGAGGGAGGCAAGGATTTATAGAAAACCGTGGGAAGGACAGGCAAGTGTGAATATGGAGACACAGAGAGAGAGACCAAGTGAAATCTGTGACATCAGACTTAGCAGCTGCCCCCTCTTTGCACCTTTGTCTCCCCCACACCCCCAGCCCAGAGCTTATCCCCTTGTGGTACAAACCTCAGGGACAGCCTGAACCCCACAATTCGTTTCCCCGTGAGCACGCAGGTGTGTAAATGAACGACAGGAAGGCGGGCTAGTTTATTATAATTCTCTCATCTCTATCTGTCTCTGTCTCTGTCTCTCTCTCTCGTTCCAGCTCTTGTCTGAGGATTCCTCACTGCAGAACCATTCGATTCTCTTAGTCTGTGCATCATCCCAAATTTCAGCTCCCAAATCTAGTCTCCTCAGGGGTGAGGTTGGAAAGACAGAGAGATATAAAAAACAACATCCAGCCCCAAAGGCACAGCAAGATCAAACCACTCACATCTTGAAGTTTCATAATCTGACACTTTCCCTCACTTTGCCTTCCACCTCCAGAACAGTCCATCATCTTAAACGGGGGGAGCAGGGAGAGGCGCAAACTGCCTCAGTGGTTCTGTTTGAAGGGAGGACAGAGAGAGAGATATTTACTCCAGAGGCTGGATCTCACCTCCGCCGCGCCTCCCCAACCACCCTCCTCCACCCCCCAGCCCGGCCATCTCCACTTCTGGAGATTGTGTCTATCTCTGTATATGTCCAAGCTTCAATTTGTCAGTAATCTCCTCTGGTGGAAGAGAAGGACATTGATCACATCAAAGCCAAAGTTTTGAAACAAAAATGAAGAAGAACATATGAGATTCCATCACAGACTGATTTTCAAAACTTCCCCAAAATATCAGTAGTTTCCCCAGATTTTAAACCCAGAGAATAGGAACAGATTTGATCTGGGATCAAGGGGCAAATGCTTTCTGACTGCCTCCAAGGTTTACTTTTTGAGAGCCTGGGAAATGACTCAACGGTGCGGAGTCACTCCCCAGAGCCTGTGTCTCTCCCTTCATCTCTCCAGCTGGTTTCTGACTCCCTGATGTTAAAAGAAAACACAATAACAAGACCAGAGATAATGGGAACTGCAGATGCTGGAGAATTCCAAGATAATAAAATGTGAGGCTGGATGAACACAGCAGGGCAAGCAGCGTCTCAGGAGCACAAAAGCTGACGTTTCGGGCCTGGACCCTTCATCAGACTCTGATGAAGGGTCCAGGCCCGAAACGTCAGCTTTTGTGCTCCTGAGATGCTGCTTGGCCTGCTGTGTTCATCCAGCCTCACATTTTATTACAATAAGAAGACCAATGGCTGTCGCACTCCCATTCATCAGGCACACACCCCATGCCCACTACTTCCAGGATTGGGGCTGTTTCTACATGAAATATTAATGATGAACTGATACATTTACCTTTATCTCTCTCTCTCTCTCAGTCTTCTCTCCCTCTCTCTGTCCCAATCCACCTCTCTATCTCTGCTCAGCTTTCTCCTACTCTCAAAAATTGATCAAACTCTCTCTCTCTGTCGCCTGTCTGTCTGTCTGCGCTTGTCCCTCTGTCTCTCTCCCTCTCTGCCCCATCCACCTCTCCATCTCTGCTCAGCTTTCTGCTGCTCGAGAATCATATTCTCTCTCTCTCTCTTTCTCTCTGCCTGTCTCTGCCCCATCACTCTCTCCCTCTCTTTCACTCCTCTCTCCCTCTACCTTCTTCTCTTTGCCCCCATCGACCTCTCCCTCTCTGCTCAGCTCTCCCTGCTCTTGGCAATCAATCGATATCTATTTTTCTCCCTCTCTCTCCCCATTTCCTCCGTTTTGTTTGAAACGTTCTCTCCTGCCTTATGTTTTCCACAGTTTGCAATCTCCCCGCCATGTCTTGTAGACATTTGCGACGTCAATATCACAGTTTGGAGGGTAAGGGATGACAAGAGGTGGGAGCGATCTGGGCTGAGGGAAAAGGAGGGGCAATGCACTCCACGCACTATCAAGCCATCAATAGTCTCAGCTCAAGGCCCTGTAGACGCACACAACGCATTTGAGGCTGTTCCACAGACAACGGCGTGCACAGCAAGTTTCCACAGGCAGCCATATCCAGTACCACATATTATACTTGACCTGACATGTTTATTTGATTTCTTCAACACTTGCTGTGTGACTTAGTGAATGTTCTAGCATTTTTTTGTTTTGTTTTTATTTCAGTTTTCTGGCATCCGCCATGTTTGCTTTTGGTACAGTGGAGGATTCTCACGGAAAATTCATTGAAGTTCTTGAGGTCATGAATACAACAAATTACAATGTAAACTTCAAAAATGAAACTTGGATTCTCACAAATTTGTTCTCCATGAGAACATAATCTATATCAGAATAACCAACAGAACAACAGGGAATTATGCTGGTCATCCCATCAAAATATTCAAAAGATCTTTAGCCATCTTTGACCAGTGTGGCTGCTTTCTGAAAATGAGCAGATAGTTCACAATGCAATGTGGTACTACAATGAGAAGAGCAATAATCACACAGAAAATAGAGTCTACATGCACTTAGCTCCAGCAAAAACTACTAGTTCTGCAATTTTAATAATGGCTTGGAACTAGTTCTCATGCCAAGCTGCAACTGTGCTAATAATGTAACCAATGCTCTTGTGGTTTTCTCTATGCCTGTGCACATAATCTGTACAATAGAGTGTTGAGTTTCTTTCAAGACAGATGCCTGAATCTAAATAAAAACCAAAAGAACTGTGGATGCTGTAAATCAGGAACAAAAACAAAATTGCTGGAAAAGCTCAGCAGGTCTGGCAGCATTTGTGAAGGAAAAAACAGAGTTAATGTTTTGGATCCGGTGACCCTTCCTCAGTAACTGAGTTTGTCTGAGATGTCTGAATCTGTTTATGTGCACCAATATGAGATCTCTGACTTAAATATCCAGTTTGATTTATATGCTTACATCTTTGACTGGCTGACTAACGTATTGATTAACTGTCTGTTTGTTCGTAAGCTACCTGCTGACTAATGGATAGAGAGTAAGATCTATACCTCTTATATCACAGCATCACAGATCATGATAGCATCTGGTTGTCTTAAACGTATTGTGTCTTTCTGTAATCTGTGCAATAATATAACAGTAACTGGGCAAAGATGATCTTTCAAAATGTCCATGCGCTCTGAGGGTGAGATCAAAATGGGGGAAAATGTGAGGCTGAAGGACCATTAAGGACCAAATATGTCTCTGGTTTATAACATTTAAAGATCAGGGCCACAATAATTGCTAGAGCAATGAGTGTGATTAAGCCCAGTAGTGACCTATAGCTCTAACAATGCTGATGTTTGCAACATCTGTGAAAGAATGTTTGTTTGCAGTGGCAAAACTGAGCCTTCAGACGTATTTTTAGCACAAACCTGCAATACCCCAGAATTATGGTAATTTATTTCACAGAGGAAGCCATTTGTTCCTCATTCCTACATTGGCGAACAAGGAGTCATCCAGTCTGAGCCCACTTCCTAGCTTTTTGTCTTTAATGTCATGGGTTACAGTATTTTAAATGTGTATCAAAAATATTTCTAAAAGGGTTTCTACCTGAGATTAACCACTTATTATGCCAGTGATAACCACTTGTTATCCCACTTTCAAGTTATGAGTTCCAGATCCTCATCATCTCCTGGAGGAAGCATCTTCTTGAGTGCTGGCTAAACTTCATGCTTCTTACCCTAAAGCTATGCCTCCTTGGTATGGGCTGCCCTTCTTAGTCACATTTTCTGTACTTCTCAGAATGTTATGTTCAATTAGGTCTCCTCACTGCCTCCTCTGTCCAAAGGAAAGCCATTCTAGCCTGTTCAGGCTATTCTCAAAGTTAAAGGTTACCTGACCAAGTGGCATTCTCATTAATTGCCTCTATACTCTCTTTAATGCAATCATATTTTTGCTGTTGTACAGTTACCAGAGCTTCATGGATACTCCAGCTGCTGTGTTTCATACAGCTCCAGCATAATCTCCCTGTCTTTATATTCTCTATCTCAGCTACATATAGCCAAATATCCCTTTTACTTCCTTGATCACCTTACATACTTGTTCAGACCCACACTTTCAAGGATAAGGTCCAGGCCCCTGTTCTTCTGCACTGTCTTGTCGAATCTCTCCATTTGCAATGCCTTACACTTGCCTGGATTTGAACTTCATTGATCTCTATTCCAACTGCCCAGCCAGTCCATTAATATCTATGTGCAGTCTATGCCTTTCTTCTTCATTATCAATTATGTGACCAAATAATGCATCATCTCTATAGACTTCTTAATCATATTCCCACCATTTCAAGATCATTGATGCATATCACATGGAATTGAACACATTGTGGACCCGACTGACAACAGACTTCCTTTTACAAAATCACCCATCAACAATTACCCTTTGCTTCCTGCCTCTGAACCAATTTTCAATTTAACATGCAAGTTTACATTGCATTTCATGGGTCTTTATTTTCGTGGCCTGTCTGCCATGTTGGATCTTATCAAAATGCCTGCTAAAATCCATCAATGCTACATGAAATGCTGAATCCTCATCAATACCACTTGTTATCCCCTCACAAACCATACTCATAGTGATCAGACTCAATAAATCCATGTTGTTTGTCTCAGAATAATCTAAGTCATTCCAACTAAATATTTATCCTGTTGCAGCTTGGATAGGTACCTGGGATTTTGATGTTGTGGCCATTTCAGAGACATGGATAGAGCAGGGTCAGGAATGGATGTTGCAGGTTCCAGGGTTTAGATCTTTCATTAAGGTCAGGAAAGGTGTTAAAAGAGGGGGAGGTGTGGCTTTGTTGGTCAAGGACAGTATAATGGTGGCTGAAAGAACCTTTGATGAGGACTCGTCCACTGATGTGGTATGGGCTGAGGTTGCCGAGGAAGGTTTGTCGACTGAGTCAGTGTGGGTGGAAGTCAGGAACAGCAAGCGAGCAGTCACCTCACTAGAGGTTTTCAACAGACCCCCAAATAGCAGTAGGGAGATCGAAGAACTCATAGGCCGGCAGATTGTTGAAAAGTGCAAACATAACAGTGTTGTTGTTATGGGTGACTTCAACTTTCCCAATATAAATTGGAACCTCCTTAGTGCAGATGGTTTGGATGGAGCCTTTTTTGTCAGGTGTGTTCAGGAGGGTTTCCTTACTCAGTATGTGGACAGGCCGACGAGGGGGGTGGCCATTTTGGATTTGGTGCTCAGCAATGAGCCAGGACAGGTGTCAGATCTCATGGTGGGAGAACACTTTGGCGACAGTGACCACAACAGCCTCACATTTACCATAGCCATGGAAAGGGAAAGGAGCAGTTACCAGGGGAAGATATTTAACTGGGGTAACGGAAACTATGACGCTATCAGACAGGAGTTGGGAAGTAGAGATTGGGAGCAATTGTTCCACAGAAAGGGCACAGCAGACATGTGGAGGCTGTTTAAGGAGCAGTTGTTGCGAGTGATGTATAAATTTGTTCCTCTGAGACAGGTAGGAAGGGGTAAGATTAAGGAGCCTTGGATGATGGGTACAGAGGTGCTTCTTGTCAAAAAGAATAAGGCAGCGTACGTAAGGTGGAGGAAGCAAGGGTCTAGCACAGCTTAAGAGGATTACAGGCTTGCTCGGAAGGAGCTCAAAAGTGGACTGAGGATGGCCAGGAGGGGGCACGATAAAGGCTTGACAGGAAGGATTAGGGAGAGCCCGAACGCATTTTGCTCACACGTGAGGAATAAGAGAATGATCAGGGAGAAGGTAGGGCCGATCAAGGATAGCATAGGGAACTTGTGCATGGAGTCTGAGCAGATAGGGGAAGCCCTGAATGAGTTTTTTGCTTCGGTTTTCACTAAGGAAAGGGATCTTGTATGAATGAAAACTTTGAGGAGCAGGAAAACAGGCTTGAACAGATCAAGATTGAGGAAGTTGATGTGCTGGAAATTTTGGCAAACATTAAGATTGATAAGTCCCCAGGGCCAGACCAGATTTATCCTAGGTTGCTCCGGGAAGCGAGAAAGGAGGTTGCTAAGCCACTGGCGAAGATCTTTGCTTCCTCACTCTCCACGGAAGTCGTACCAGAAGATTGGAAGGAGGCAAATGTTGTTCCTCTTTTCAAGAAAGGGAATAGGGAAATCCCTGGAAACTACAGACCAGTCATTCTTACGTCTGTGGTCAGTAAGGTTTTGAAAAGAATTCTGAGGGATAGGATTTATGACTATTTGGAAAAGCATAGCGTGATTAAAAGGAGTCAGCATTGCTTTGTGAGGGGCAGGTCATCCCTTACAAATCTTATTAAGTTCTTTGAGGAAGTCACATGACAGGTTGACGAGGGTCGAGCAGTAGATGTGGTGTACATTGACTTCAGCAAGGCATTTGATAAGGTTCCCCACGGCAGGCTCATTTATAAAGTCAGGAGGTATGGGATACAGGGTGATTTGGCTGTCTGGAATCAGAATTGGTTGGCTGACAGGAGGCAGAGAGTGGTTGTAGATGGTAAGCATTCTGCCTGGAGGTCAGTGCTGAGTGGTGTCCCACAGGGCTCTGTTCTTGGGCCTCTGATCTTTGTAGTTTTTATAAATAACTTGGGTGAGGAGGTTGAGGGGTGGGTTAGCATGTTTGCTGATGATACAAAGGTTGGAGGTGCCGTTGATAGTATCGAGGGCTATTGCAGGCTTCAGCGAGACATTGACAGAATGCAGAGCTGGGCTGAGAAATGGCAGATGGAGTTCAGCCTGGATAAATGCGAAGTGATGCATTTTGGTAGGTCGAACTTAAATGCTGAATATAGGATTAAAGGCAGGATTCTCGGCAGTGTGGAGGAACAGCGGGATCATGGTGTTCAAGTGCATAGCTCCCTCAAAGTTGCCACCAGGTGGATAAGGTTGTTAAGAAAGCATATGGTGTTTTGGCTTTCATTAACAGGGGGATTGAGTTTAAGAGCCGCGAAGTTATGCTGCAGCTCTACAAAACCCTGGTGAGATCACACTTGGAATATTGTGTCCAGTTCTGGTCGCCCTATTATAGGAAAGATGTGGAGGTTTTGGAGAGGGTGCAAAGGAGGTTTACCAGGATGCTGCCTGGACTGGAGGGCTTGTCTTATGAGGAGAGTTTGACTGAGCTCGGACTTTTCTCTCTGGAGAGAAGGAGGAAGAGAGGTGACCTGATCGAGGTGTACAAGGTAATGAGAGGCATGGATAGAGTCGATAGCTAGAGACTTTTCCCCAGGGCAAGATTGACAGCCACGAGGGGTCTTAGTTTTAGATGTTAGGATGAAGGTATAGAGGAGACGTCAGAGGGAGGTTCTTCACCCAGAGAATTGTGTGGGCATGGAATAGTTTGCCCTTGGTAGCCATGGAAACTGAGTCATTAGTGACATTTAAACGACTGCTGGACATGCACATGGACAGCAGTGAATTGAGGGGAATGTAGGTTAGGTTATTTTATTTTTGGATTAGGATTATTCCACGGCACAACATCGTGGGCCGAAGGGCCGGTACTGTGCTGTACTTTGTTATGTTCTATGTTCTAATATCCATAGCCATCATGGCAGCAATCCGAGCGCTAGTGGCTGCAAGCTCACACTGCAGTACTCCAACGATGAATGGATTCTGCTGGTGCTCCAAAGAAAACTCAGACATTGGCCATCAGATGCTGCATCAGAGTTGGGTCCACATGCATATTATGGAAGTTGACCACTAATTATGTAGAGGAAGTGAATGGGCTCCAGGATGTACAAGACTGTAAGCAACCATGCTGTTGATTGCTCTAAATCCTTTGTCAGTGAATTATGGTCATAAGTCATAGAATCATAGAATCATACAGCATGGAAATAGACCATTCGATCCAACCAGTCCACGCCGACTATGTTCCGAAACTAAACTAATCCCACTTGCCAGTGCTTCGCCCACATCCCTCCAAACCTTTCCTATTCATGAACTTACCCAAATGTCTTTTAAACATAGTAACTGTACCTGCATACATCGCTTTCTCTGGCAGTTCATTCCACACGAAACCACTAGCTGTAAAACATATTTGCCCCTCATGTCTTATTAAATCTTCCTCCTTTCACTTTAAAAATGTTCCCTCAAGCTTTGAACTCCCCACCCTCGGAAGAAGACCCTTGCCATTCACTTTATCTATGCCCCTCGTGATGTTATAAACCTCTATAAGATCACCCCTCAAAGTCTCACACTCCAGTGAAAAATGTTTCAGTCTATTAAGCCTCTCCTCACTCGAGTTCTCCATTCCTGGGAACATTCTAGTAAGTTTTTTTTTCTCAGTCCTCTCCGGTTGAATAAGATCCTTCCTAGAGCAGGGTGACCAGAACTGCACACAGTCCTCAAGAGGCCTCGCCAACACCCCGTACAATCTCAACATGACAGCCCAACTCCTATACTCAAAAGCCAGAGCAATGAAGGCAAGTGTGCTAAATGCCTTCTATCCACCCTGTCTAATTGGGATGCAAATTTCAAATAATTATGTAGCTGAGCCCTTTTTACTTTTACTTTTGCTCCAATATCTTCTGGTTTTATATTCCAGTTGCCTACCTGCTTATTGATGGCTCCTGTATGCTGATTTCTTGCAATTCAACTACAAGGACACTCAGGTGCCTCCATCTCAAAGCATTCTGCCAGCCAACTCCAATTAAATTATGTTCCGATTCTTTTTAATGTGCCTTCAAATGTAACAAGTTCCCCAGCCTCTGCTGTAAAACACTTCAGACATCTGATGAAAGATATATTGCAGCCTGGCTCAAATTAATGAAACCCCCTGACCCTGCTTCAAATCATTTTTTTTGTCCACTAACATATCATCTTCATATCCCCAGAAAGCGTGATGCAGTGCAATGCAGTAAGAGGATATTGTTGTGGGCTATGAATAGGGTGAAAAGGTTATTCCATTAGCCCTTTAGTGAAGTACAATATTTTTGATTTGTTTCTAAACTAAGAACTTCAGATGCCTGTGCTGATGGTATGCTACAGTGATTGTAAGTGTCTTATGTAATATTGGTTTGACGGCACCCTTCTTAAATTTTTGTGAATTTTTTTGCTCTATCATGTGCTGTTCTGTCTACCTTCTGATAATGTCATATGTTAATAAATATCCATCAGGAGTGGTGGACCTCCTCATGAGAAATACCCATGTAAGGAATAGGGATGAAAATCTGTCATTGTCTGAAACAGTAAATGCAAGTTTTAGTTATGTGCAAGCAGTTGAACAATATATTGCTGCATAAAATGTTTCCCAGTTGCAGAAATCATTGATGCAGATCGCCTTATCTTCATGTTCAGAAACTCCTCACTGTCCCAATTAATTCTGGCAACAACTGAGGCCGTGTGCTGTCAAGTTAAATTACTCACAATGCATTGGAAGCACTGGCGTTGTGAGGCCACATGGTAATAAGAGAGCACTCAGGGGTTAGTGGGCAAATTGATTTGAGTCTAAAATGTACATGGATTTAGCATCTAACACCAAAACATTCAATTTCTTCATCAACAATGTTGCAGTAAGTGCCACTTATAAAATGCACTGTAGCCATTACAGAGTGTGTGACAACACCACCAAATTTTACATTCTTTACCATTTAGTAGGACAAGGGCAGCGAGGATATGACATTAAGTTACACATGATCCTAACTTAATATACCACTGCAACTAGGTCAAATAGCTGGAGCTCTCTCACCAGCAGGTCTGTGGGAGTACATTGATAACAAGGTCCTTAGCGGTTCAAGAAAGCAGATGACCACGATATTCTCAGGAGAAATGGGGATTGGCAAGAAATGCTGGCTACCAACTTCCACATCCCATGAATAGACAAAGGAAAATGCATCGGTAAAGATTACGCCTTTTGTTGCTATGACCAAAATTTTGGGTGTATGAAAATAGGAAAGAGAAACTGAATGTGAAAGCTCATCTCGAGGTGGTAGATGTACCACAGTTTTAACATTCCAGCAAAGACAAAGAGCTATTAATCAATAACTGGCAAACTAAACATTGGACTCTTCCCAAAATACTACAAGTCAGCTCCATTTCTCTCATTTAGGTTACATAGTTATAACTATTTCTCTACATGCAATGACTAAAGCAATGAGTAATCCTCAATAATGATATCTGTGAAGATTCTACCAATTTTTCTCCAAACCCTCAGTGGACACCCAGCAAAACTGTGGAGAAATTATGTGAACAGCCATTTGTGCCAGTGTCCCAGGATTTCTTCCAAACTTCCATTTGAATGGCCTAACACCCCATTCATTAAAACTACTCTTCTCTATAAATATGTGACCCATTTGTTCATTTTAAAACACAAAGGAAACATTCCACAAACTGTAAACTGTAATTGATGAAATGTTCAAATGGGGAATGGATGTCACACACATTCACAATATGTTGCTGTTGAAAACAATTGTTAACAAAATGGAAGGAATGCTCCAGAGGTCTGAACAAGGTTGGCTAAGGCAGGAAATGTGGCAGAATCATACAGGATGTCCAGCAAGACCTTTCTTAACATTGGGAACAACTCATTGCATCTTTTAATTATGTTCCGGGCATTGAGGCAAGATTCTCGCTAGGCAGTGGTAAGTTGCCTATCAAATGGGGGTCATTGCTCATTCACTGCACATTTTGTCTCATTAATGTGCAGCTTCTGATCATGCCACAAGATAACTCAACATTGAGAATTTGCCACGGAAGTCAAAGCTTGGCCTAGCCTCTTCAGCTTACCATTGGCTGTGAAGGGCCTCCATGTTGGACACCACACAACAGCATTTTATGGCATATTCCTATGTACTCCTCATCCACGGACACTAGCATTTGATGTGTGCCAGCTTATAAAAACCCTCATGACACATCTTAGATTGATCTACAGTACTCTTCTGTGCTTCAGTGTTGCTCCTTGGGGTACAACAACAATCATTGTAATGCTGTAGAATGAGTACTCTACACTTAAGGACATGTACCAGCTCATGGGCTGGACCAGGGTGTATCTCTGAGCTGTTCACTTGCTCTCTTAGCACTGCATACATGCCTTGCTTTTCCTTGCCTTTTTGCACCTTATCAAGAGCCTTGTCTTCGGTTGTCAGCAGACTTCAGTCAAGTAAAAGTAGATAACCTTTAGCCATGTCAAATGCTCTCGGCATAGTCAGTTCAGGGCAGCCTCCGATTCCAAGCTAAGGGCTTGGACGCGGTCAGTCAGCCACAGAAGGGTTGGGCTCAGCCAGGAGCATCTCCTCAAAAGGGGTGAGGAGCCAAAAATCAACAAAAGTGACAGTGTGGAGTTGGAGGTACACAAAAGACCAGACAGCATCGGAGGAACAGGAAAGCTAACGTTTCAGGCCGGGACCCTTCTTCAGACCTTCAGACCCAAAGTGCCAACTTTCCTGCTCTTTTGATGCTGCCTGGCCTGCTGTACTCCTCCAGCTCCATACTCTATTATCTCTGACCCCAGAATCTACAGTTCTCGCTATCTCAAAAATCAACAACCTGTTTTGATTCTTTCTGCCCTTCGCTGGGATGCTTTGCATCTGGAATGAGGAGATGTGAGAGTAGGAAGAACAGCAATTACTGTTGGTGCAATTGTGGAGGTGCCCTAAACAAGTGTGTAGACAGCGCAGAGCGCTTTGCAGGGTTAGATCTGTCAAGCGATGGGGTGAGTGGCAGTGAATGGGGCAGATGTTCCAGGAAATAGTGCTAGTGGTAGAACATGACCTTTGTTAGGGAATAGTACGGTACTGTAGCAGAAATAAAATGAGTGTGAGACAGCGCAGAGAAGCTAACGCCACTTCTACTGGTGGAGTGGAGAAGAACACTAGCCTTCTTCCTACATAGCTCCATGACCCTCCAAATGACTCAGACTGTACTGATCCGGGTGACACCTTTGGACCCGGCTGGTATGGGCTGGTGCTGCAGCTTCCTCTGATGGTACTGGGAGAAGGCAGTATTCTGTGTCTGTACTACCCCATCCAGCAGGACCCCTACGACCCTGCCTGTAAAGCAATGCACCAATTTTCCCTTGTCTGCTATGACCCAGGAAATGTTAAGAACAGTGCAAAGCAGCTCCAGACTGCATGTGCTCCACCTGATGCACAACAGTCTGTTAAATGTGGTAGTGGCACCAGGAAGTTTGTCCATTCGGCACATATTGGCAGCCAATAGCTGTTCTGGCTGTGGTGAGTGGTAGGATTGGGTTAGAATCAGATGATTAGAGTGTCGTGGGGTGGGCTGATTAGGTAATGAGGCACATTTGGTAAGATGCATCAAAAGAACACGCAAAGACTTGCAGAGAGAACCTCTCCACGAAACTCAATAAAACTCACATCCAAAAAAGACTCAGACCAATGACTCAGCCCCTGAGAATTACGTTTAACCAGAGCTCATTCAGTACCTGGTTTAATCTCACCAAAATCAGCCAGAATATCGGCCAGAAATCATAAACATAGCAATCAAAAGTGTTGGTGCATTTCACTGATACATCAAAATGGTCTAAAATTTTGTCATTAAGTCAATTTTATTATTTCTTGAAAGACATTGTAAAACTAAAAGCAGAGTCACATTCAGTATGTGGGTATATTCTACTTCTGATCCAGTGAAAGAAAAGTAATTGTCATAAACGCTTGGTTTAATGTAGTTATAATGTTATAGCATTCCACAATGATGAAAAATAGTTGTTACGTGTATCATGTTGGATAGCATGTTACCCAGCTCCCTGGTGAGTGATGCATCAATATTAGCAAAAGAAGCCTGTGATATATGAGACCAATTAACTGTAATACATCAGCGCTGGATCGAGGGTCTGCAGAAAGTTTGAAAGCGGAGGAGTAATTATGTTGAACTTAACATTCAGATTAATGAAGTCTGCAGAGAGCATTATCACATCAAAGATAAAGATCTATTGAAAGAACAGACGACCAAGTGACTTCAGTCCACATTGTATGAGCAAATTACTCTAAACTCAAAATGTTAGCTTACTCTATGGATGTTGGCTGACCTGCTGTGATCTCCAGCATTTGTTGCTCACAGGATTTCACTCCACACCAAGATTTAGAAAAACATTTTAAGTTAAAAATCAAGGGCAGAAAACATATTCACTAAGCCACTATCTAGTCTCTAGGCATTACTTTGCATCATTCATTTTTAATCTAGAATTACACATGGTTAGCATGTTGATTTCTTTGATCCTTTTTTTGGAAGATTGAATCAGTTGCCTTCTGTTATGGAGACTTTCCATTTGGCATTTGTGTTATCTTGGCCATCTAAAGAAAAAATCTGTGATAAAAACTTATCATTAATATAGAAAATAATGTTACTATGTGACTGCATCATGTAATAAAGGAGTTAGTGACAATAAAAATGGACTTAAAAATAAAAAAGTAGCTCTAGATAATATCTCAAAATTAGCCCTCAAAGAGAAAAGAATATTTTGATCTCTGAACTAGAACTTGATGAATTGACAGACAAAACTAAACTACAAATTGGCAAAGTTATATAAGACTGCCTGCTAATAGATTTGCACTGTCAATGGGGATTCCAAGATCTTGTTGGATCATTTTTCTCCATCTCGAACATCAATATTTGCATATCCTTTTACATCCTTCAAATTATCACTGTCAAAATCCACAGTTAATTTCTTCAGCCCCATTTTCTTCGGAATAATTGAAATCTCTTTTGTAATCACTTCTCCAGGATTTATTGTCCCAAGCCTGAAGAAAAGAAAGAATTGCGTCAAAGTAGTATTGTTCATGATCTCAAAACATCTCACAGCACTTTACTGCCAATGAAGCAATAAGGAAGCATAGTCAATGATATACTGTAAGAAAAAGGGCAGACCCTTTTTTGCACACAGCAAATACTGGCAAGCAATATCATTATGTCCAGACACTTAAAACAAAAATAAAACAAGGAACTGCAGTTGTTGAAAATGCAATCAGATTTAAAGATCTTGACTGAATGATACGTATTAGCCAGGCCACTGAGGATAACACAACAGTGCATTACTAGAAAAAATGGGAACTGCAGATGCTGGAGAATCCAAGATTACAAAGTGTGGGGCTGGATGAACACAGCAGGCCAAGCAGCATCTCAGGAGCACAAAAGCTGACGTTTCGGGCCTAGACCCTTCATCAGAGAGGGGGATGGGGAGGGGGTTCTGGAATAAATAGGGAGAGAGGGGGAGGCGGACCGAAGATGGAGAGAAAAGAAGATAGGTGGAGAGGAGAGTATAGGTGGAGAGGTAGGGAGGGGATACGACAGTCCAGGGAAGGCGGACACGTCAAGAAGGCGGGATGAGGTTAGTAGGTAGGAAATGGAGGTGTGGCTTGAGTTGGGAGGAAGGGATAGGTGAGAGGAAGAACAGGTTAGGGAGGGGGGGACAGGCTGGGCTGGTTTTGGGATGTAGTGGGGGGAAGGGACGAGCTGGGCTGGTTTTGGGATGCAGTGGGGGGAGGGGAGATTTTGAAGCTTGTGAAGTCCACATTGATACCATTGGGCAGCAGGGTTCCCAAGCGGAATATGAGTTGCTGTTCCTGCAACCTTCGGGTGGCATCATTGTGGCACTGCAGGAGGCCAATGATGGACATGTCATCTAAAGAATGGGAGGGGGAGTTAAAATGATTCGCGACTGGGAGGTGCAGTTGTTTATTGTGAATCCAGTGGAGGTGTTCTGCAAAGCTGCCCCCAAGCCTCCCCTTGGTTTCCCCAATGTAGAGGAAGCCACACTGGGTACAGTGGATACAGTGTACCACATTAGCAGATGTGCAGGTGAACATCTGCTTAATATGGAAAGTCATCTTGGGGCCTGGGATGGGGGTGAGGGAGGAGGTGTGGGGGCAAGTGTAGCACTTCCGTGCGTTTGCAGGGGAAAGTGCCGGATGTGGTGGGGTTGGAGGGGAGTGTGGAGCGGATAAGGGAGTCATGGAGAGAATGGTCTCTCCGGAAGGCAGACAAGGATGGGGATGGAAAAATGTCTTGGGTGATGGGGTCGGATTGTAGATGGCAGAAGTGTCGGAGGATGATGCGTTGTATCCAGAGGTTGGTGGGGTGGTGTGTGAGAACGAGGGGGATCCTCTTGGGGCAGTTGTGGCGGGGGCGGGGTGTGAGGTATGTGTTGCGGGAAATGTGGGAGACGCAGTCAAGGGTGTTCTCGACTACTGCGGGGGGAAATTTGCGGTCCTGGAAGAATGTGCACATCTGGGATGTGCTGGAGTGGAATGCCTCATTGTGGGAGCAGATGCGGCGGAGTCGGAGGAATTGGGAATAGGGGATGGAATTTTTGCAGGAGGGTGGGTGGGAGGAGGTGTATTCTAGGTAGCTGTGGGAGTCGGTGGGCTTGAAATGGACATCAGTTTCTAGCTGGTTACCTGAGATGGAGACCGAGAGGTCCAGGAAGGTGAGGGATGTTTTGGAGATGGTGCATTACTAGTACAGTTCTGGAGTGTTACCCTTGATTTTTGTATTCAAAATAAGACACAAGCAGCCTGGTGGCTCAGTGATCAACACTGCAGCCTCTCAGTGCCAGGGATCCACATTCGATTCTGCCTCGGCTAACTGTCTGTGTGGCGTTTACACATTCTACCCTTGTCTGTGTGGATTTTCTCTGGGTGCTTTGAATTTCTCCCACAATCCAATCACGTGCAGATTACATGGATTGACCAAGCTAAATTGCCATAGTGTGCAGGGATGTGCAGGCTGCGTGGATAAGCCATGGAAAATGCAGGGTTATCGGGATAGGGTAGAGGGTGGGTCTGGGAGGGATATTCTTCAGACAGTCAGTGTGGGCTTGATGGGTTGAGTGGCCTGTTTCCACACTGTAGAGATTCAATGAAATCCTGGAGGACACCTTGAACTCACAATTCTCTGACACATCAGCATCAGTTATACCAACTCAGCCAAAACTGACAGGTGATGAATAAAGAACAACATAGTTTTAGAACTTTAAATAATATTAACGTTTCCAATTTTTTTTCTAATATTATATTCTAACGTTTGCACCTGAAATCTTCTTTACAGCTTGATCATGATCTTCACTGTACTTTTATCATTTATTTTCTTTGTTTTAGTCTGTGTGCCATATCATTAATTGTACTATCTAACTGGACTGAAATCATGACAATTATATCTTTCTGTTGTCCCAATGATAAGTATCAAAATTAATTAATTATTTGTCTCAATCTGTTCCATGTTATAGACTTTCTATGATATACTTACTTTACGCATTGTTATGATCCCAGCTGCTATTGGGTCGAAAAAAGTGATGGGGACTAAATAGTGAGGACGATAGCCTTAGCATAAAGAAGGATGTAGATGGGCTGCGCAGATTGGCTGATAAATAGCAAATAGAATTTGATAGGGTCAACAGTGAGAGTCTTTTTCATTAGATGGTGATGGCTAGCACGAGGAGACATAGCTTTAAATTGAGGGGTGATAAATATAGAATAAAAGTCAGAGGTAGGTTCTTTATTCAGAGAGTAGTAAGGGTGTGGAATGCCATGCCTGCAACAGTAGTAGATTCACCAACTTTAAGGGCATTTAAATGGTCATTGGATAAACATATGAGTGAAAATGGAATAGTGTAGGTTAGATAGATTTCAGATTGGTTTCACAGGTCGGCGCAACGTCAAGGCCGTAAGGAAGCACCGAGGATCAGAACAACTCTTGTGTGCACGTACTCCTGTCCCTAGCAGAACAGATGGGTAAAGTGGTAAGGAACACATATAGTATACTGCCTTTATTTGTTGAGGTGTAGAATTTAAGAACAGGGAGGCTATGCCAAACCATATCAAATGTTGTTTAGGCCACTGCTAGTCTGTTGCATACACCTCTGGAATATAGAATATAGGAGGGATGTGTCAGCACTGGAGAGGGTATCAAGAAGATTTACCACGATGTTTCCTGAGCTGGAGAGTTTCAGTTATGGTGAGACATTGAAAAGACTAAGGCTGTTTCTTTATAGCAGTGGAAGTTGAGAAGAGACATGATTGAGATGTAGATAGGGTAGATAGGAAGAAACTGTTCCCCTTGATGGAGGGATCAATGATCAAGGGCAAAGGTTTAAGTAAAGAGGCAGAAGTTCAGAGGAGATGTGAGAAAAAAATACCCCTTTCACCCAGAAGCTGCTGGGCATATGGAACTTACTGCCTGTAAGGGTGTTGGAGGCAAAACCTTCATGACATTCAAGAAGTATTTATATGTAAACTTGCAATGTCAAGGCTACAGGGCAATGGGCCAAGCGCTGGAAAATGAGATTAGAATAGTTAAGTAGTTGTTATTTGACACTATGACACAATGTGCTATAGACCTATATGATTCTATGACTAAATCAAGCACCAGGCTAAAATTAGGCTTGAAAGATAATTTTTTTTTAATTTTCTTTATTTCATGCTATATTCTTTATTTTTTTCACTGAAACTTAAGCATGCAAAAAAGCAAATTTGATTTTAACACAAAAAACGTTTATTACACAAATGGAATTAAAATAAAATGGAACAGACCAAACTATTTACTCATAACAGGATTGAAAGATTTCAAAACAGACAGCCAAACAAAAACCTATCTGTTTCCAACACCATCACTTTATAGTGCACAAAAACTATTTATTTCAATTTTCTGTCTTGAAAATTTGATAGACTTTTACTGAATTACTCACAAAACTGATATCATACTTTCTTGGCTTCAAATAAAGCTATCACGTTTCTTAACAAATGTTTCATGATATAAACAGAAAAAGACAGGGTAGATAAAGATAAATTATTTTCATTGGCTGAAGATTCTAGAACTTGGAGCATAGTCTAAGAATTAGGCTTGAATCATTCAGGAAAGATGTTTGAAAGCATTTCATACACAAGGAGTGGCAGAGGTTTGGAACCCTCTTTAATAAATGGCAGTTGATACTAGATCAGTTAATAGTTTTAATACATTTTTGTTAAGCAAAGGTGTTAAGAGATATGGTTCAAAAGCAGGCATATGGAGATAGATCACAGATCAACCATGATCTCACTAAAAGGTGGAGTAGGCTAATGGCACTGAATAGCCTATTCCTACTCTTATGAAGTAGGCCAACTTTCGGTCTGAAATTTTCAAACTAAAGGCCTTAAATTGAAATAACCTAGTTCTTATTTGTCCTAAACAATCTCCTTTCTCCAGGAGAAATTATTCTTATGTCTGACTCCAGTTAAGTCTTCTCACAGAAGCCACATGCTTTTCAAATTATAAATTTTTCCTAAACAAAAATCAAATCTTGATTCTCCTGAACTAAAATAAAGCTAATGCCTTTCAATAGGTTTTCCTTCAATCATAAAACTCTCTGAACACAAAGTCACATTATCACTCCAAGAGAGATATCAATCCCTGATAACTCCTGGTTTAAAATCATGACTCCCAATGCCATGAGAATTGTTAAACCCCAAATATGCATAGACCAAAATCCACATGCCGCTAGTTCAAATTCAATAATCTAAAGTAAATGATATTTTTATAAAACCGTCCACATCGCGATATGCTGCTCACTTTCGGAGTTTTAACTCACCATACTTCCATCTGACCTTCAATCAAACCTGCGCCCTCAAGTGTGAAGACACCATTGGTCAGGTCTACAGGCAAGATGTTCTCAAAACTGATTACAATTATCACCTTCTGGGACAGCACAGGGACATCTCGGACCTGAGAAAACAAACCCAGTTATCTAGAATGCCCAAAATGTGAGTTTGTTACCCAAAACTCTATAGTGCACTGACACATGAATGCCCCTAGGTCATTGTGGCTGTGATGGGGAGGGAAATGAATTACTGCTGCAACATTCATGACCACAAGTGTCTACCGATTGGCCAAAATGAGGTGGTGGAAAGCCTCTAGACCTGAACATTATTCATCTCAACCCTGGAGAAAATGTGCGTTCCCTATTTTGGCTTCCTGTGCTTGCTAACCATGAGCTAGAATGTTTCCAGTGCAATAGCTTACGATATACATAAGATTAAGTACATTTTAGGAGGGGAGGCAATACCCTAGTGGTATTATTGCTGGAATATTAATCTAGAAACCCAGATATTGTTCTGGGGACCCAAGTTTGAATCCCACCACAGCAGATGATGGAATTTGATTTAAATAAATATCTGGAATTAAAGACTCGAAGGAATCCACTGTGAATTGTCAGTAAAAACCCATCTACTTCATAATGTCCTTTAGGGAAGGAAATTGCCATACTTATCTGGTCTGGCCTACATTTGACTCTGGACCCATGGCAATGTGGTTGACTGCCCTCTGGGCAATTAGGGATTGGCAATAAATAATGGTCTAGCCACCAAGGGTCCTCATCCCATGAATTTGCAATTACAGTCTCTCGTTTTATCTTTCACACATTCCCTTATTGATGTTATGTTTTCTTCCAGAGGTTATTTATTTGTTTATTCAAGTTTTTTGGTCTTATTGTACATCTACTTCTTTCACAAGTCATTCTAATATGATTTTTATTCTTGTCTTCACTCCCTGCTCTTGGTCTTATTTGTCATAGAACATAGAAAAATACAACGCAGAACAGGCCCTTCAGCCCTCGATGTTGCATTGACCTGTGAACTAAACACTCATTCTAGTGTTTATTTTTCATTAGAAATCTATAGAATTGAGTCCCTGCCCATATTGCTGGGTGGTATTGCATTTACCTCGCCACTGTAACACAACATGCAGAGTATTCAGATCTAGCAATGCCAATGGAATCAAAAATCTCCAGCAGGGTAAATACAAGGCAGCCAATGTAATATCAGCATCCACAAAGAGAGAACAAGCTAACATTTTAAGTCTCAATGACTCTTCCTCAGATCTCTGATGAAGATTAGCTTGATTTATCCAATTATCTAATTAGCTTGATCTATCTCCATGGATGCTGACTGACCCGCCATATTCTCTAGCATTTGTTGTTTTCAGTACAGATTCCAGCATCTACAGTAATTTGCTTCTACAGTGTAATATCACCTATTTTACATTTCCATGACATTCAATTGGCTCCACTGAGATCTGTTTTCTTCTATATCCATTACATGTCTTCTCCTTTCAAATCAAGTTAGCCAGCCAACAGGGTATGGAATGTCTCAAGAATTTAGCACATTCTTGTATTAGCCAATTAATTTACTTCCTGACTGATCTATTAATTAAGGGTGTAGTGATTGTAATGAGGGTAGCCAGGTGGATCTCATAAAATATGAGTTCCATGATTGGGACTGTTAACATAATCCAGTCAGGGAGTCCTCGCTGACAGATATAAACAGAGTGTCAGGGGTTCTGTTCACTCTGAGAGCTGGCTCTGAGAAAGCTGAACCAGTGTCAAGTACGATGTACAAGTAACTGAAGGGTTCTTTGGTGACAGGATATCAGCTTCTGTGGAGTAATTTCAAAGGGCTTGACATGGAGGCACAATTTAATTAATTAATACCACTCTTAGTTGGGTTACATTAACAGTAAATTTAAAAATTAGTGGAAATATATCTCAAAGCAAAGATAAATCTAATGGTCTCCCAGATTTTGACTGCAAAGTTTATAAAGCAGAGAAACAAAGTGCCGATACAATAGATATATCAAAAGAAACAGTAACAACTTCTAAACAGGAGGTGTACATGTTCTTTGATTACCTGAATTGAGATATTAGGATTGAACAAAGCGATGTCCTTTAGTACGAATGCACTTTCATTTGTCTCTGCATCGAATACAAGAGCTGTCAACCTGATTAGATTATACTTGTCAAGCAGTTCACCATACTCTTGATAAGACATTTCCATCTCTACTGTTTTATCTGCAATATTAATTCAGATATAAAGAACAGGCTATCAAATTATGTTTTTTTTAAAGGAATAGCCTTCGGCTATGGCATAAAGCAGAAACAAAGGATTAGTAGATTCCTATTAAATATTAAAAAAAACACTGTATAACTGATGGAAGCTTTCAACGCTTCATTGTCAAAATGTGTAACAATAGAACATAATACACTGAGGGCGCCCACATGTCATTTTTTTGATTAAAAAAAGGAATTGAAAGCTCTGTTACAATATATCCACAACTCAGTTGACATAACTGATCTACAATTACTGTAAAATTCTACTTCAACAGGTTACTTCATTACATCACTTAATAAACCTGTAAACAGAACGATACACTGGGGACAGAATTTTCCTATCCCCTGAACTGTGTGGAAAATAGTGAGTCAATTGGGAAAAAATGATGAGATCGGAAGAAATGAGATTCCCTTGTTGAGAAAGAAGTCCAATTCTGCAACCAGGTTTTGAACATGAAAGTAGGAACCTCACAAGAGAATGGTGCGAAGCACATTTTCGTGTCAATAGTAACCAATCTCATCTCATTGATATGCATTTTTCTATTGTCCCACAGGATGAATTGAAACTAGATGGTAACAATTCCCAAAATGAGCGTCAATGCGGGTCCTGGTGAGTCCAGCTTACTATTTACTCCACTTGGAATATTAGCCTCCAGTATTTCAGTTATGCACAATACAGTGCCCACACTGCTCGTCCATGCAGATTAGTATCAATCTCATCACATCATCGTGGAACTTCTCCAATCCAATTACAATGCAGTTCTACATTTTAATGATGCACTTTTGGAGCACACTGGCACCTCTCACTGTAATGTGGTTTCCATGAGACTGTGAGATGGGATAAGCAGCCATCTTATGGATTGGACCAGGTTTCACCTCAGGGCTCCTTGTTTGCTCTCCTTGCATTCATTCTCGTTGCGCCTACTTGAAAGATCAATATCTTGCCTTGTCTTGTTTTGCCTTTTCGCATTTTGCTCCCTCATTTAGAAGTTCAAGGCTCCCAGCACTTCTGTGTTGGCTTGCCATTTAATACAGACACAAAGCCAGGCAGCCTCTCAGTTGTGATCAGTCAAGGGAGTGAATATGTTGTGCTATATCATGGCGTTACATCAATAGCAAGCTACCCCATGTGATTGCAGCTTGCATGACACACATATGGCATGTCCTTCTGACAAATGACCATGTCTCAAAGTCTAAGGGTCAAGGCAGAATCTTATTAGTCTGAGAGTCAACACAGTGAGTTAAGGCCAGTATTCGCTTTCAGCTCAGGGCTTGAACATGGTTAGTCGCTGTTTGGCATAGTCAGCATCAGAAAATCTGTATCATTGCATTCACAGGGCAAGCCACAATCAGGCCTGAAGGTTAAGTATAATCCAGTCCGGGGGTTCATAGGAAGTCATCTGCTGCACACAAGAGTTCAATCACACAGCAGTTGGGGTTGTCTTTTTGCTTCAGTTGGAGTAAAGGGGAGGAGTGGGCCACAATCATTCTTGGGGATGGTTCAAGGAAAATCAACAGGGCGGACTATTGTGGCAGGAAAGCTGGGGAAATCAGTTCTAGGACTGGGGGAAGCATACCAAGATGTAAAGGGGACAATAGTTATTCAGGGAACAACTCAAAACAGAAAGGTGGAGGATGGTATCGCATTGGAGGACATGGGTACAATGGGAGGGCGCTCCTAAACAATCACAATAAAACAATGTTTTATTGGTTTCAATTTGGGTGTCTAGCATTATAGTTGGCAAGAGTAAGCTGTAGGGTCAGCTTTCAGGCATAATGTTGCGAGAGGAAAAGCATGGGTGTATACAGTACAAGTTCAGGATGGATGGATGGAGTGTCAGAAACAAAGGAACGTGGAGGATCGCGTTGGAGAACTCTTGACTTCCTCGCTGAACCTGAGATTCAGTCTGCTGAGCATGATATGTATTTTCTTCTATCCTCATGCAAATCATGAATGCAAAATGGAAATGGAAAATAATTATGACCGCTCCCAGAGTTGGGCAGAGGTTTCTTTTGCGTTTGAGCTCCCTGGTTCTATTTGTGAAATGTGAGACTCTCCAAAGAACAAATTGTACTAGTCAAGCACCTATGCAGTACAGGTTGAAGATATTGGTAATCACAGTAAACTATGTGTGAGACATATGCAGCATTCAATAATCCTGGTCATGAAGCAATCTTGACCATGTCAATGGCCATTGCAGATTGGCCATAGTCATCTCTATGAAGCAGAAGTGATTACTATGAATTTGAAAGTCTCACCTGCTGGTGACAATTCATAAGCATAATGAAAGATCACGTAAGTGTTACAAGGACAAGGAGCTGATATCTTCTCACCTTTCACTATAAATAGTCATCAACATTGTTCTTATATGCAACGCTGCCCCTCTTGGCTGACGTAGGATGTTGGGATTGGCAGGGCCACGGTTTCAGTGATCCGACTGTGCTTGCAATCTCCTCTTGTATTTGTCTGGTATGGCTTGTAGTGCATACATCAGAATAAGATCTGCTGCGTTAAGGCTCCATGTAGAGACACTACAGAGCCCTCCATATTACAGTCTTCCATGTTCCATTGTGTCAAGGTCTATGATAAACTGTTTTTTGTGTGTGAGGCTGACTGCGCACATGACCAAGGATATGTTCTGTTTCTGGTATTTCCCACACAGGACCATTGAAACCATGACCAATGGATCCAGCCACAGCAGAGTTCATTGTCCACAGCATTACAATCATTCACTGACTTCAAATTTGTTGTGTCTTAGAAAGCAAGCAGCCCCTCTCTGTTCATAAAATCAAATGCCACTTTTGTTTCTTTTTTGTCATTTTTGCTACGGTTCAATAAAAGTGTACATTTTCAACCACTGGAAGGCTTTCCAGTATGTGATGTCTCACATTGTATAGTAAGAAGATTGTACATGCTGGGGAAAGAACAGTAGTTTCTTCGGGTTAGGTGGAGGGAACGGGTACTGTATAGGTGGTAGCTTTGTTCCTGCAGCTTCAGATACCATGGCAATAGATCTGACATGTGATGATGTAAAAAAGCGAAATATTTATAAATTTGAGTTGGTATATGCATTGAAGCATCACCAATACTGTCTTGGTGCCCTCAGATGATTTTCCTTTGAATTCTCATCTCATTCTGCGCTGCTAACTAGCTGCAATTGATCTGGCGCATGGCTATGATTTATAAATATTGTTGGCGTCAGGAATCCTGGAATATCTTGACAGCCAAGTATACTTCTGCCATTGTTAAGTGGAAGGTAACACGAGCAGGGTGTGGCAGAAATATGGTGCGCAGCTAATGAGGGAAACAGTAGAAAATAATGAGAGAAACCTCACTAGGACACATCGAGAGAAACTCTCCATTGAAACTCATCAAAATTGGCACTTTCTGCTAAAAATAGGAGCAGGAAAATTGACATTTCAGGTCAGGACCTTTCTTCAGAAATGGGGGAGGGGGGAAGAGAGTTCCAAAATAAATAGAGAGGAGGGGTGGGGCTGGGGAAGGTAGGTGGGATGGCGATAGGTGAGTGCAGGTAGGCAGTGGTAGGGATTGGTCAGTGAGAAGGGAGGGGCTGATAGGTGGGAGAGAAGATGGACAAGTTGTGTCAGGTCAAGGAGGTGGGAATGAGAGGGAGGATTGGTCATGGGATGAGGCTGAGGGTGGGGAGGTTTTGAAACTGGTAAAGTCGGCACTGAGACCATTGGGTTGTAGGCTCCCGAGGCGGAGTATGAGGTTCTGCTCCTCCAGTTGCTAGGTGGTGTCATTGTGACATAGAGAAGTAAAAACTGGCTAGATATGAAACTAACCTCTGCCCTCTTACCTTTATGGCCTGCAACATAGATCTCCTGCTGATACTTCTTTATACATTCCCCTCTTGATGATCTATTGTATTTCTTCTTCATGGCATTAATTTTGAATGTACAGATTCTTTTTGTTGAATTTTTGTTGGAAATGACCGCAGACACTTTAACAGTGGTTCCATTGTAAACTGGATCATTGGTCTTCAAACTTAACTGAAGTTTATTTTCTGGCTTCAAAGGGACTCTTCTTTTTTCAGCCAACTGAAAAATTCTTCTCTCTTCTTCAGAGCCTTTAAAATAAATGATTAAAACTGTTACAGTAGAGAAAAAAAATAACTTTCTTGACAAGATAACAAAGTGTGAGTCTGGATGAACACAGCAGGCCAAGCAGCATCTTAGGAGCACAAAAGCTGACGTTTCCGGCCTAGACCCTTCATCAGAGAGGGGGATGGGGAGAGGGAACTGGAATAAATCGGGAGAGAGGGGGAGGCGGACCAAACTTTCCTGGCAGATGGGATACACAAGAGGGTGCACCAGAAGTCATAGATAATGATTTATTCACTACAGATTCATTGGAAAAGGAGAGAAGTCCAGGGGATTAACATATCAACACACAGCATGGTAATTCATCAAAAGGTTTCAAGCTCGAGACTACAGCATGGCCTTCAAATAGGTCAAATCAGCTGAAACCTGTTGGGTATACTGAAGTAAATACAAAGATCTGGTGGGGGAGTTGGGGGCGGGGGGGCATCTAGGTCTAAAAGGTAAGAGTGAGACCTAAGGAAATTAATCATTTTCTTACTACATAGACAGAATATAGGTCATGTCCTTGGACCATTATCTCTCAACCAATTCAATATGCTGCAATAAATGTAACTTTGCCCATAATGCATAGAATGCAAAAGTTTTCAATGTTGCTTTTTGATAGTTATACCACCTTAAATCATTCCATTACTTGTGGAATCAATGACAGACCTGTAAAAATGAGCTAAATTCACCACTGTCCTATCAGACGACACGGCTGCCCTCATTACAGAGAGACAAATGGTGGAGGATTAATCTGAGGGTCACTGCATGTCAGGTGAGGGGAGAGACGAGAAGGACAGGAATTAAACCCACACTACTGGTGTCACTCTGCTTGATCAACATGCTATCCACCCAGCCACCCACTCCACATTCACCTTTAGCTTCACCAGATTAGACCCAAATTTCGAAGGACAAAACCTAGAATTGCACTATTGGCTTTCATTATTCAGTGAATAGTCCTTTAACGTCAATTGTTAGGCTGTGATGAATTATGATGACAAATATGGTACTGTGATATTGTCATCAAACACATAGTCCAAAATCCTAGGTTAGTGCTGTAAGGATTTGGTTCAAATGCCACCATGGTAGTTGGTATTTAATTTATTAGGGTTTAAAATTGAGAGCTAGGCTCATAAAAGTTGACCAAACACATTTGGTTTACTAGTGTCAATTCAGAAATCTGCCATCCTTAGCTGGCTTACTTATGACTCCAAGTGCACATTAATGGATTGATGCTTCACTATCATCTGAGTTGATCCAGCATGGTACATAGTTCAAAGCCAACTGGGGCTGGACAACAAATCCAGTCTTTGCTACCATGCCAAGAACCCAAGCAAATATGTTAAAAAAACTTGCATGAAATTTTATAGCCATCACATGCTTTGATTTGTGATAATCCTGGCTGGAGCAGATGGAAAGTATTGGATGGGAATAGCATTGAAAGGAGGGCATAGCATGGGAAAAATCTTCATTACAGGAGTGAAGAAGATGATGAAGTTTGTTAATGGGTCAAAATTGTGGAGACAAATAATAATTATGAATTAATATTTGAAAATCATTATTTGTGCTAAAAATGAAGTTTCACTAGAGGTGAAAGAAAATAATTTCTAAAAGCTGTCACGTGAATTAAAGGATATATCTGCTTTTATTTAATGAACAACTCATACCCTCCAGAGCTTCAATACGGTGTGAAGAAGGATGATAGTATGCAATTGTTATTTGGGAACGTTGGTTCTAAACTGGAAGAAAAATGCATTTTAGTTTTCTAACAGATGGTAGGAACTGCCGATGCTGGAGCCTGAGATAACAAGGTGTGGAGCTGGATAAACACAGCAGGCCAGGCAGCATCTGAGACGCAGGACCCGTCTGCCAGGTCTGGGCCCAAAACATCAGCTTTCCTGCTCCACTGCTGTTGCCTGGCCTGCTATGTTCATCCAGCTCCAAACCTTGTAATCTCATTTTAGTTTGCTGTTGTCCGAAGTCCTGGGTTACCTTTATGTTAACGAAGTCAGAAGGTCATTTTGAATAGTAAGTTTAAAAAACTGTAATTTCTAAGAAATCATGTGACTTTAGATAAAGGAGCATCAAACAGAGAAATATAGAAATTAGGTGCACAAAGTAGTCCTTGCGGCCCTTTTAGCTGGCTCCACTATTCAATATGTACATGGCTAATCCTCTAGTTCAATGCCATACTCCAACTTTTTCCCATACACGCTGATGCCTTTAAACTCTAAAAATCTAACCTGATCTTGAATACATTCAGTGAATTAGCCACCACAATCTTCTGTGATGGAGAATTCCATTGGTTCACTACTCTTTGAGTAAAGAAATCATTGCTTATCTCAGCCCTAAATGATCTACCTTCGATCCTGAGACTGTGTCACGTGGTTCTAGATTCACCAACCAAAGAAAATAGCCACCTGGCATCTAGTTGGTCCAGCCCTCTCAGGATTTTATGTTTCATTCAGATTCCCTCTCAAAATATTAAACTCCAATGAATACTGGCTAATCTAACAATCTCCCCTCATACAGCAGTCCTGTCATCCCTGTGAATCTCTACTGCACTCCCTTTATAGAGAGTATACCATTAGGTAGAGGATCCATAGAAACTGCATACAAACTACAGTGTGGGGCTGAAGGAACACAGCAGACCAGGCAGCATTAGAGGACTCCTCTGATGCTAACTGGCCTGCTGTGTTCCTCCAGCTCCACACTGTGTTGTCTCTGGCTCCAGCATCGGCAGTTTTTACTATCTCTGATACATTAGTACGGATGTGTTCTCACCCAAGACCCTTTATAACTAATAAAATGGCACAGTGTCTCACTAGCTTGCAAGGGTGGCACAATGTACCAATGATTAGCACTGCTACCTCACAGCACCAGGGACCCAGGTTTGATTCCACCCTCAGGCAACTGTCTGTGTGGAATTTGCACATTCTCCCTGCATCTGCATGGGTTTCCTCTGGGTGCTGTGGTCTCCATTCACAGTCACAATGATGTGCAGGCTAGGTGGATTAGCCATGGCAAATGCAGGGTTACCCAGACAGGATGGATCTGAGTAGGATGCTCTTTGAAGGGTTGATGTGGACTCAGTGGGCTGAATGGCCTGATTTCACTCTGTGCGGATTCTATGATTCCTCACTTCTCAGCTCAAATCCTGTTACAAAGAAGGCCAATACACCATTTGCCTTCCAAACAGCTCACTGCACATGCCTGACTATTTTCCTTGACTGGTGTACAACTACACCTAGATCCCTTCATCCACATCCCAATATGTCACCATTTAAATAATACCCTTCCTTTCTGTTTTTTACACCAAAGTGTATAACTTCATACCTAGTACTGCATTTGCCATATTTTTACCCACTCACTTGACTTGTCTAAATCACCTTGAAGGTTCTCTGCACCCTCTTCACAACTCACATTCCCATCCAGTTTTGTGCAAACTCGAAATATTAGATTGCTCTCTCTCCATGGATGCTGTCTGACCTGCTGTCATCTCTAACAGTTGTTGCTTTCAATAACATCCTGGTAAATATCCTTTACACCCTCTCTGGTGCAGTTACATCCCTCCAGTAATGTAGATTACAGAATTGTACACAATACTCTAGAGTGCAGCCTGACCAGTGTTTTATACAGATCCAAAATAACCCTCCTGCTCTTAAACGCAATGCCTTGACTAATAAAGACACAGAGACAGAGATGGCCCTTCACTGAGATTTGGGTGTTTGTATGCCAATTGTTGGTATGAATTGCAGCCTTTTATGGCTAGGTTCAGCAAATAACCTCCATGTAAGCAAAGAGAAAAAAAAAAACACATGATTTATCAAGCCAGGTCTCACTCAGAATTGTCCAGTAGAACCAATCAGCTGGGTTCATAACAAATGTCTAACCCAGTGAACAGGCCACTACCCAAAACGTAGATTGAAGGGAAAAACAAATACAATGTTACTATGAAACTTGAATCCTAACCAAAACATTATCATGGAAGATATCATTTATCCTTGGTTAATATTGATCCAACTATATCTAAAAAGTGTCTTTTCAATTGAGAATAAAACAGATACTAATTAGATTTCAATTCCTGTAATTATTAATAAGATAAGACCAGATTTTTAACATAATCTATATATACTCCTAGCCCACGTGGGCAACTGTATATAGCTCTTTCTAGAATGAGGTGGATGGATTTTGTCCAAGTTTTAATGAAAATAAATTAGAAATCCTGCATTTAAGGAATAACTGCTGTAATAAAGAGATTAATCAAACCATAAACATTTTGCTGGTCTCTGCCAGAATTTATATAATGATTAGGATTGAGCCAGATGGAAGAGAGGCCGAAACATATCTGGTACTGAAAGTAAGTTTTATTCAGTTACAAAGCCAACAAAATACTGAGCTATATTAGAATACCAATTTAGTCCACCTTCAAGATAATCATCCTCAAATATGTAGAATACTCTGAACATACTGAACATTGAATAATGCTTTCAGTTCTGGTCACCAAGAAACAAAGTAAATGTTCAAACCCTGGAAGCTTTTCAGAGAAGATAACAAGATTGATCAAACATGTCAGAGAAATTGATAATGAAGATAGGTTCATCAAATTTAGGTTCTTCAATACAGTTTTGAAACCTAAGTGTAAAAGACACTGATGTTGGGAGCACATAGGATTAATTCTGAAACCATTTTAAGTTAAACTATGATTACTGAAAAAATACAGACTGGCAAAAGATATGTTCAGAGCCACGAAGGGGTATATCTTCACAAAATGCCAGAAACCAGAAATTGTCTTTGAATAGACTAGTGAAGCCAAGTCGCAAGTTGCTCCATGAAATATTAGATGCAGTCGTGGTAGGGAAGGGCTTGGTGGTGAGGGATGATGGTGGGAAGATCAATGTGTAATTATAGGTTTCTTTTTTCCCACGTGTATACTTTGTAACATTTCTGATCAATGAAGGGCTTTAGCCAAGAATTATTGCAATGACTCCTACCCTACATTATATCAATTATATTGCAATGAAAATTCCACCACAATGTTTTAAATTCAATTGAGAGCCTAAGGATTTCCCCACACTTCAAAGTGCCATGCACAATCAGTGAGGGATGTGAGCATGGTTTTTCAGCTATCGAGTTGATCCTATAATTTAAAATGTATAATAACTAGTGTCAACTTCAACAAAGAATCTATTTGCTTCATTTATTCTAACAACAGACTTTGTTTTATTACCTTCAGGGTATTTGTAATTTGCTGTGATATCCTCACGGTCATCGCTGCCAACACACTTGGTGCTGATGTACTGGCCAACAAGTCTTGTATTAGAGTCAATTTTCATCTTTTTCCCTTTTTTAGAATAGACCCAAGTCTCACAATCCGCATTGACTTCAGCAAATATGAAAGGAACATCGTAGCATATGTCTGTCTCCCCCTCTTTGATGGCTTTCACTGGGGCTGGCCCACAGCAGAATACTCCTGGTAAACAATAATGATCCTGAATATTTGTTACTGTAATTTGGAGAGTGGTGTTGGTTTATTTCAATGCTACATTTTATCTGTAAACTGCTGTTACTCTAAACCATACAGAAATTAATAGAGTGAGTATAACTTTGCGCTGAGGTGTCACATCATGACAGTGTAACATAAATCATTCTTAGTTGTATGGAATCTAAACAATAATTAAGTGAGACAATGGCCTTGATCCAGATAACCAGTTAATATTCTGGGGACCCGGGTTCAAATCCACCATGGCACATGATGAGTTTTGAATTCAATGAAAAATCAATCTGGAATCAAGACTATAATGGTGACAATAAAACCATTGCCGATTGTCAGAAAAACCGATTTGGTTCACTAAAGTTTTTTAGGGAAAGAAACTGTCATCCTTACTTGTTCTGGTCTATTGCCCTCTGGGCAATTAGAGATGGACAATAAAATGATGGTCTAGTCAGCAATATCCTCATCCCGTGAATGAACAAAAAATAATTGACAACAGTCAACAACCTTCTGTCTCACACTCCTAAAGTTAAAATTACACCCCATTTAATCAACTGTTGACCATTATCTGACTATCTGTATTTATTTTCAATGTTTTGGCTTTTTAACTATATGACACAACTGGGTGGCTGGATAGGCCAGTTCAGAGAGCAATTAAGAGTGAACCACATTGTTGCAGGTCTGGAGTTACACGTAGTCCAGATTAGGGGAGGATGACAGATGTCTTTCCTAAAAGATATTAGTGAACCAAATAGTCTTCTTTTCAATAGTGACAATAACCATTACGCCAGCATATTTTTTTTATTTATTATGCAATTAAGGCTGCAATCATCATTTGTTTCTGGACCTTCACTTTTCTCCTGCGGCGTTGGGTCAAGTGCCTGCCATCCATCGTTACCAGGTCTCAAATCATATCTTGCCATCCAAGATTCTGCCCAAACATGGAAATTCCTGAAATACAACAACATCTGGAATCTTCAGTCAGAGTACTCAAACTTCTATGGAAAAAAATAAACCTATTGAGCAAAAGGTACATATTGTATTTGTTAAATAATTGGAAGCCTGATTAATGAATTTTTTGCCAGTTGCAATTTCAGTTTGGACAAATTTTTCAACAGACAAAAATATCTTAACAATGGTTGATACTTTAGAGTCACAAAATTTTAAAGACACAGTAGTTACAGTTTTAACTCACCATATACTATCTTCTGATTTGCCCAGTTCCATTCCTTCTTCATCATACTCATTCTCAATGATTAAGTTCCCATTGGTGTCATGTGCAGATTCAAAGTTTGTAACAACACGGGTTGGAATTCCTAAGCACCTCAGAACTAAAGAAAGGAAAAGTGATGAATTTATTTTGAATGTTATTCCATTTTTAAGACAGTGACAGCATAAGGATCTCATGAAATTCAATTTAGTCCATAAATTTAAATTGTAATTTCAGACAATGTTTGTAGTAATATTTTCATGATTTAAGAATATGTTTTTTTATATTCAGAAACAGAGCGGTCAGGTTTTATTCTTGGAAAGCTGATACTATTTACATAGAATCTCTTATGGAGTTGACTGACAAGGAGTGTTTGAAACAAACAGCACTGACATCTTTTGAGAGACAGTTGAGGCAAACATGTAGGGGGACACACATGAGATCAGAGTGGAAAGTGGTTGTTGCAGTGGGAGGATATGCTGTTTCGATATGAATGGTTGGATCATGGAGCATTTTGCCCTGTTGGTTCTATATAATTAAATAAAATGAGTCACTTTCATCAAAAAAAACACATCTTATGAGGGAGGGAGGGAGGGAAAGGCATTTCAGTGAAATGTTTATTGATTCTAATGGCAAAATTGTTTTGATTTGTTCCATAAAATATGGGACTAATTGAACCTGTTAACTTAGAATCTATACAAATATAGATTGCAATTATGCAAAGTCATATATACTTGGATGAAAACATACTTCAAATATATAAGATAATATTTAAATGCACACTCTTTTTTGTTTCAATATCATTTCCACGTGAAAACCAAATTATGCCTACCTGTGCAGGCTACTGCTGCAAACACCCAACACTGCCCATAGCAAACTGGCTGACAGCCACTGTGGTTCCACTGACGAAGAATTGCAACACTTCCATTCCATTTCCCTGGATGCACTCCATCAGTATATGGATCATCCCATTTGCCAAAGAGTATTCCATTATCATCATTACAATTTATCTGAAAGGTTAAGACTGAAATGTTGTGCTGGCTTTTTTATGGCGTTGTGACAATATTGAGAAGAAAAATACATCAATGCATCAATGTGATAATTTACAACTATTTATGGAACTGAACTACTTAAAGAAACACTCATTTTCTGATACTGAAATATTTTCAGCCTTTTGCAGTGAATTAAAAGACTATCATTGCTCTCAGCATAACTTCAGGAAAATGTCAAGGCTTGAGGTGACAATCAATGTGGTTCAAGCTTTTAGTTGAGTCTGTGGCGTTGACAGCCATTGTGCATGAAGATGAACTCCAGAGGTGAAATTGATCAGGTAACCCACAAATAGCCAAATGAAAAAAAAATGAGAAAGACTGTAAGGCTATTCAACATATTGGGTAGAATCTTATTGAGGCCTGCATGCCGTGGGCTTTGGCATGAAATGTGGCAGAATCACATGTGAAGCCCACCATGGTCTATCTCAATGTCAATCTTTTAAGCAAGTCCCAGGCATCAAGGCAAGGATCCAATCACCAGGACTATGACATCTCATATTTGTGAAACACTCATCGTCCTCATGGTGTCTCTCTGCATTGATCTGCATTGCAACTAGTATTGAAAGGCAACTCTGCCGCAGGGACAGGCATCCATCTCACGGATTAGACCATGCTGCAATTTAGCACTGCAATTTAGCACTGCATGCTTACTCTCTTAGCACTTGTTTGGATGCCTACCTGCATGCTTGCAGCATGCATGCTTTGCCTTACTCTGTCTTGCAAACACTATGCCATGCCTGTTAGCATGTCGGCACTTCACCAAAAGCTTAAAGACTACCTGTAATTCTGTACTGATGCCCTGTTTTGTGCAGACACACTGCCCATCATGCGTTGGGTAGAGTGGGAAGTCATCTTCCTGTACAGCACAGTGTCCCACAAGTAGTGTAGTTTTGTGGCTGTGATGCCTTTATGTTTCTGTGAGGGCAATGCCAGATTGCCAATATTGTCTGGCAGCACAGTAGCTTTTTAAAAGCTATACCAAGGATGCCAGTCTGTCAGCAAATATCCAGTAGGTAGCAAACTGCAGCTGGAACAGTGCCAAGTAAGATGAGTGATGGGCTAGAATCAGCGGTGAGTCGGGGGCGGGGGGGGGGCGGGTGAGGGTAATATAGGACCACAGGTCGTTAATAAGATGAGTTTGGTAAGATACTGTGAGAATCTCACTGGATGTCATGGTAAGAGACCTTCCAAAAGGCTCAACAAATCTGAGTAAATCAACAACTGTAAGCTTCAGTCCATTGTCATAAGTAATCTAAGCTCATAAAAGCTTGAGCAGTCAGCAGTGGCATACTTAGTCTTCTGGAATACATTATTAGGTCACGCTTTGAAAAGGTACACTGTTGTTTATTAAGACTACTAACTTTGTAGAACTGTTCTTACCATAGCGGATACTATTCTACAGATGTAAACAGGTGAACTTCTGCGTGCACAATCTTTTGCTGGGTTTTTCAGATGTTTGTGACTATTGTCTAGTAATTTAAGGCAGATGTCTAAAATATCTTCTTCAAACTAGAAAACAGATTAAAAATAAAACATGAACACTGCTTAAAAGAATTAGCTTTATGTAATATTCATGAACAATTCTTCGGAAAAAAGTACGATGAGCAACAAGGAGATAAGGAAAAATAACAGTTGAGCTTAGTTGCTAAAGACAACTTAATAACAAACATTCTCAGTTTTACAAAGACCTGTCCAAAGTTCCATGGCAGATGTTGAATGTATTCAGAGCAACCCGTGAAGATAATTCCTTGCTCATTTAGCACATACTCATTTAGCTGTGCAGCATCATTCATGAAGACTTCATCCTCTAAAAGAAAAGGAAAGTGCAAGAATTACAAAAGCTACAATTTGCGGACTGTAGGAGATTAGAACAGGATCTCTTTAATGCCAGAGATCTTCATAGCTGGCTAAGTCCTTCTGTTCATCATACATCTTAAGGCATAACAATAGAAGGAGTTAGCAAGTCACTTTTAATATTCAGATTAGTAAATCATTTCAAGGATGCACTGCTTCTGTGAAGAAAATACATGATTGTTTACGCCATACATGTTTCATGCAAAAAAACTAAATGTCATGCTTTTCTCAAGCTGAAGGTTAACTTGCAGAGTTGAAGTTACAAGGGACATAATGGTGTACTCTGCATGGAATTTATTTATCATTTCCAATGTTCATAACGCCACTTTCTTGATGATAAATGATGGATGCTGAAGTGGGACCTGTAATTATTTGGTACCTGCGTATTTGCATGCAAATTAAAAAGAAATCAAACAAAAAGGGAAACTTCTATGTGCTGACATTCCAGTACAACCGGGGCATTGAAAAAAATTGGGGTTTGTATTTTGCTACTGATTGTGTGTTTATCTCTGGATATGTTAGAGTTTGGAACATAATTCACACAACAGCAGTGATAATTAATCAACACAAATTGTAATCTCTGGAAGGCCAACTAATAACCAAATTCAAATCACCATGGTGTGTAGGTTGTTCTGCAAACAATAGCCTTCTTAAAGATTCACTACTTAGAAGACCAAGGGCAGCAGATCCGTAATAACAATACTACCTGAAAAATCAGTTTCAAGTCATACATTCTCCTGACTTGAGCCTATATTGCCCATTCTTCCCTGTCACACGGTCAAATTCCTAGAAGTCTCTCCCTAATGGTACTATGCACATGCCTGCCCCATGTACTGAAGCAATTCAAAAAAGCAGCTCACTCTCACTTCCTCTCATGGCAATAAATGCTGGCCTAGACAATGATGTCCACATATCATGAACAAATTTTTAAAATCTGTTCAGTGTCTATGGACCAGATCTTGGTGTAAAAATAATGTGTTCACACACACATACACACACACACACACACACACACACACACACACACACACACACACACACACACACACACACACACACACAAATATGGAAGTCAGAAGATTAACAGACCCACTGTGGGTGTGTAACTTGCATAGATCCACAACTCGCTGGTGGTTTGATGCCACCCAGCTCTTGGATTAGACCTCTTGCATCACCAGACTGTTTGCTTGATTTTTTCATGCTCACTAACCTTGAGTCAACCTGGATGGTCATGGTTATGCCCAGCCTACCCCCTTCCACACCACATCCAGCCAGAGTTACCAATCTCATTTAATTCTGCATTGCCTTGTCTTGCCATTTTGCTTTTCCTTTATTCATTCATAGGATGAGGGCATCACTGCCAGGCAGCATTTATTGCCCATCTCTAATTCTCAGAGGCCAAAGTCCCTAGAGGACATTAGTGAACCAGACGAGTTTCATTTTTCCCCAACAATCAACAATCATGGTCATCATTAATTTCTTAATTCCAGATAATTGTTGAATTCAGGTTCCATCATCTGACATGGTGGGATTTGAAACCGGGCCCCCATAACATTATCTGAGTCTCTGGGCTAACATTAGGCCATCACCTTCCTCTCGTGTGCAGGCTTAAGGCCAAGATACTTGTGTTGGTTGGCAGCAGTCCTTAGTCAAGTGCAAGAAGACAGCCTTCAGTCAGGACACCTGGTACAATAGAACATAGAACATTACAGCACAGTACAGGCCTTCGGCCCTCGATGTTGTGCCGACCTGTCATACCGATCTGAAGCCCATCTAACCTACACTATTCCATGTACGTCCATATGCTTGTCCAATGATGACTTAAAGGTACTTAAAGTTGGCGAATCTACTACCATTCAAGTGCAGTCTCTGATATTGATTCCAAGGTTTGTGCACAGTCATGTGGTGCTGTCAGAGTCAGGATTCTCTCCTTAAAGAGGGTGAGGTGCTGAATATTAGACAGCCCACTACCCACCATGTCTACTTCTGACCCGTTTCTCCTGGATTCAGAGAAAGAATGAAAGATTGAGCAAGATGAACATGGATGGCACAGCTGTTTGTGCTGAAGATGTAGGGAAAACAGTGGTAGGGGACTGTTCTCAAGTGAGTGAGTAGGCAGCACAGGTGCTATTTAGGATTAGAAAGTAGATGGCCTGAGGTGGGTGAGGGAGAGTGAGGGAAAATATTGTGGGTAATTCTGAGAGAAGTAGAACATCGGTAGAATTTGTTGGGTGGTGGGTGCAGTAACAGGGGTAGAGTGAGCATGAGGTAACACTGTGGTGGCATTTGCCTCATAAAACAGAAGATGTCATTGACCTTCTTCCTTTATTGCTGGGCATTCCTCAGACAGCTGAGATTTCAATTACATGGAACCTTGAACCAAGCGGGCAGTGTCTGTAAGCATGGCATCCTCTGCTGGTCCGAAGGGAAGAGATCAATCCTGTCTGCACCTCCTCATTCATCAGTATCTCCAGGTACCTATCCGAAGAGTGGGGTGTGAGTTTCTTCTTTATTTGCCACACCCCAAGCAAATATCAGAGTCATGCAGGGCAGCTCTGGACTAACAGCGTTTATTCAGGTATACAGCCTTTTAAAGACACTATAGCTGCCAGGGATACCAGCCCATTCCCAGATATCCTCATAAAGGTGAATTCTTCTAGGCAAAACAAGGTGGTAGAATTGACATAGCATCAGGCAAGCAGTGAGGTGTTAATGTGATAACATCCCATTGATTTCTATATTTCTATAAATTAAAGTCTTTTATCTGCATTTGATTCCTATACAGAAACTTTAATTTATAGAAGTAAAGTCTTTTGTCTACCTACACATAGGTATGCAGGCACTGCCCTGAAGCTTCCTGCCCAGCTAGGAATTCAGTGTAAAGCTTTTGTAACTCCTTATCTTCTCACACGTCGGTATGCAGACGCTGTCTTAAGCATCCTGACTGAATTAAAATTAGAATCAAACTGTTTCAAGTAGGGTTAGGTGGGGAAAATTTGGTAAAGATGTGAAATCTCTAAAGCATGTAACTTCTGTCGCTGACAATGGGGCCAGGGCACTGACTTTGTTCTAGCCAGACACACTGGCAACTTGAAATCACTATCTGTCCCAGGCAATAACTCGAAATCGCTTCCTGCCATTAGCAGCTACTTCACTGGCAATCGATGCTATGTCCTGGTCTTTTATGTAATAATTGTTTGGTATCCTGTTTTTGTCTGTTGTAGTTATCGTTTTATGTATCATGTCATTGTAAATTGTGAAATCGTTTTATGCAACATGTCTTTTGTAAAGTATAAAAAGTGGGGACTGTCCGCTGCTCGGAAAGAATTACTTGCGAGACTCTGCACTCTGTGCTGGGTTAAGTACAGCGATTCTCCCCAGCTTGTACTTGCTTGGCAATAAAGGGATTTGTGTTTTTCTAAACAGGTCAATGTCTTGATATTGCAGCAAGTCCGTGAGGGTCTCCGAAAACGAACCTGACAGCGGGGCACCATAGAGGCATGGTAGATAATTAATGTGGTGGGCTTGGAACAATGCAGCAAGAAACCTCACCAAGTCCCACACAGAAGGACCTTCCGTAAAACGTAATGAAATTGACACTCAGTGAATTATTGTAAGATTCGAGTGTTTGTGTCATTCTACTACTGCCTTCCCGAATATTTTTGTGTCTCTGCAAACTTGGCTATAGTATAACAAATTCATTCACCCAATAATTTAAATTATAATTTATGGTGGTCTCAGCATTGAGCCTTTTTGTACTCTACTAGTTCCAAGATGTGATCCTGAAAATACCACATTTAGCCCAACACTCTGCCTTCTATCAGTTGGACTACCCTCTAGCCATGCTAATTTACTGCATCCCAACAGTATGGGTTCTTATCCTATTAAGTAACATTACATGTGGTGTTTTAAGCAATGCCTTTTAGAAATACAAATATACTACATCTATTGGCTCCTCTTTATCTGTTCTGTTTGTAACCTTCTCAAAGAATTCTAGTAAATTTTTCATGTATTATTTCCACTTTATTAGGCCACATTGACTCTGTTTCACGATATTAAGTATTCCTAAAAATTCTGGTATTACATCCTTTGCAGCAATATAGCATTTTCCCAATGACAAATAACCAGATAAAGGGCCTATGGTTACCTTTTTTTTCTTTCTCTCTGCTCTTGTATAATGGTTTTACATGGGCAATTCTATAATCCTCTGGAGCTTCTCCAGAATCTACAGGTTCTTGAATGATCACTACCAGTGCATTCATTATCTCTGCAATAACTTTGTCTAATATTCCAGGAGGCAATCTATTAGGTCCAGTGGAAATATCAGCCTTCAGCCCCATTATTTTCCCTGATATTTTTTTCTCTGGTGATAGTCGTTGTATTTACTCCTTCCCATCTGTTTCCCCTTGATTTAGTGCTATTAGTGTCCTCTACCATGAAGACTGATGTAAAACATCAATTCATCTCCTCTGCCATTTCCTGGTTCCCCATTATTGCTTTCTCAGCATCATTCTTTAATGGACCTATATTTACTGTGGCTACTTTCTTCCTTTCAACACTTTTAAAGAAGTCTTGCAGTCTATTTTGATATTATTTGCTCATTTTCCCCTCATGCTTTGTTTTCTCCCTCTCTCTCTCTCCCAGTCCTCTGGTTTATCATTAATCTTTGCTACATTGTGTGTGTGTGTTTTTATTTTTCAGTTCAATACTATCCTTAGCTTTCTTGGTTGACCAAGGCTGGTTTGTCCATTTCCATGAATCCATCTTCCTGAGTGGGATATATCTTTGCTGCAAGTCCTGAACTTTTTGCCATTGAACGTAGATCATAGAATCCCTACAGTTTGGAAACAAGCCCTTTGGCCCAACAAGTCCATACCGAACGACAGAGCATCCCACCCAGACACATCCTTCAGTGACCCACCTAACCTACACATCGTTAAACATTGTGGGCAATTTACCATGGTGAATCTACCTAACCTGCACATCTTTGGACTGTGGGAGGAAACCGGAGCACCCGGAGGAAACCCACGCAGACATGGGGAGAACGTGTAAACTCCACACAGGCAGTTGCCTGAGGGTGGAATCAAACCCAGGTCTCTGGTGCTGTGAGGCTGCAGTGCTAACCACTGAGCCACCGTGCCGCCCTAAACGTCAACTGTATTTTCTGCTAAACTCCTTTCCCAGTTCAATCCAGCTCACTGCCCTCATTTTTTTTTGTAATTGTAGATATTTAAGTTTAGCACAGTTGTTTCCGAGACAGTGTTTCTCTTATTTTATTTCTCTCTGTTTTTTTCCCACAGTTTATCCAATCTTCCTTTGTTTCTCTTTATTCCTCTTTCAGCACTGGATTTGACTCTGATTTATATCCCTCAATGGTCTTCTGTTTATCTCTCATCCTTAAATATCATTGCATAATACGATATGCTTTTAGTCCCACCGGTCACTGAGGTCTAAAAAGGTCTGTTACCCTGACCACTGCAGAAAATTAAAGCCCAGACACATTTTGAGTGAGGGATGAGGAGAAGTTAACTAATTGTAAACATCACGTGATACCCATTCTGATTAGAATTGGACACGTACTTATCTTTTCTATACACGTAAGGGCAGTCTTTTTTTTATATGAGGTCCCACTCTCCGGAATAGTGAATTAATGTAACTTAGCATAAACCATGAGTAAATGTCATGGAGGAGATGATATAATCTTCCTTTAACTTAAAGTAAAAAGCAAGACAACTATAAGGAAGTCAGGAAAGATCTAAATGGCTAAGTGCCCTGTGACCATGATCCCCAACTGTAATATGCAGCCTTTGCAACTTTGCCTGTGTTGGTTTGTCACTCTAGCTATTAATAAAGAAAGGCTTTGTATTTAGAAGCATCCTATCAGCACAGAGGCAATGGACTCAATATTTATTGTGGCTGGCTTCCACATTTGGGATGCAGTTCTGGTCAAAATGTCTGGCTAGCTGGCATTAAAGCTGAAGGAGAGAAAAGATCTGAGCTATGTACTAAAATAAGATAAACCACTGCAGAAGCTGTAGAATTGAAACAAAGAAGAAATTGCTGCAGAAACTCAGCACATTTGGCAGCTATCTGTGAAGAGAAAGTAGAATTAAGGTTTTGATTTGAAGCATGCTTCTTCACAACTGAGTCACGTCGCCTCATTAGCACACCGAAAGAAAGGACAGGCCTCTTTGGAACATTACCCAGCAACTGTGCCCCACTTCCACTCCCTTTACTGTGTCAGTTAAAACCTCCTGAGTTCAGGTTTGAAATTTTTATTGAAATTTTGATATCACACCTGATCTACAGCTACAACTAGAGGTAACCAGTTCCAAGGTCTTCAACAGCGTTTATCTGCCTGTACATTACGATTGCATGGGCTCTTTTGAGCCAAATCCCTTCACTAGAAACTGGACAAGGTTAATGAGCATAGTTATTCCATCATTATCTTAGAGGTAAAACAAAGTCAAATATTTATACATAATACTTGGAAAGGAATCTATTCCATTTTGAAGCTTCATATAAGCCATAACTGTGCCTGTCATGCATTACTTTACAGGTATTTCCTTCTGGAATACATTTACTGACAATCAGCCAAGTAAGTACAGGGTACAATTGTGTCATGTGTATACAAGGCATCGTGATCACAAAGTCATCAGAAATCAATCTAAATTTCAAATTTCTTTAGACTTTCATATCTAAGTTTCAAAGCAAATTTAATTCAAGATTCCATGCACCAGTAAATAAACTTTCCTGAGAGCATACAGCGCTTATTCTTACATTTTCATCTTGTACCTGTACAAACTAGAATCTGGAATAAAGCAACTTTTCATTCAAGTTGTATTTCTGGAAGAAAATGTCACAAAGCCCTATGACTATCTTCAAATCTTCGAGAAGAGTACATCAAAAAGTAGTATCTCCTCAAAAGTAACAGCCTTCTGGTTAACCTGTATTATGGTTCTAACAGAGTAAATACAGGAAATCATTTGAATTGAATGTTAAAAGCAACGGTACCTGAACACCATGGATTGAAAAGTACGACAAACTCCCCAAGTGGATAGACGAGAGTCTGATCCACAGTTACTTTCTGCAGGGCAATGGTGTGACAACCAATCTTAGCATTTGGTGCTGCGCTTATAATTAGTGACAAACTGATTCTGGACGAGGAGACAACAACAGCACTCCATCTCTTTGCGTTTATTGTGTCCGATGGCAGAAACAGGATTTTAGTTCCTGAAGTCTCCGAAGGGTTAGTCCCTAAAATAAAGGAACAGAAATGAATTAATTAATTCTAAAGCTATTTAAACTGATTTTTAACCAACAATCAAATTAGTGACCTTTAATGGAAGCACTATTTCTAGAACAGACATTAACTACTTGACGATCACTATCAGACCGACAGCAAATCTTGCTACAAGAATCTGAAGGGGATTTTCTGATTCATTCATGGGATGTGGGCATCACTAACCAGGCCAGGACTTCATGGTTCATCCCGAATTGCACAGAAGGCAGTTAAATGTCAACCACATTGTTGTGGGTCTGGAGTCACATATAGGCCGGTCCAGGGAGGGATGGTTAATGAAGCAGATGGGTTTTTCTGACAATCGACAATGGTTTCAAGATCCCCATTAGACTCCTAATTTCAGATATTTGATTGGATGGTACAGAATACGTGTTTATTTTCATGTAGAAATGTAAACTGGAGGCGGGGGCATAGTTTAAAAATAGTAATAGTAATAGTAAGATGGAGATGAGGAGGAATTTCTTCGTTTAGGAAGTCATAAAGCTTTAAATTCTTATCTACAGAAGCAATATAAGTTAGGCCGGAATACATATTCAAGCCTAACTCAGATTTTTGATTAACAAAGGAGTCAAGAATTATGACGAACAGGCAGAAAAGTGGAGATAAAGCAAAATTCAGATCAATCAATAAATGACAGAAGACGTTCAATGGGCTGTATGGACCATTCCTATTCCTATTTCTAATGATCTAATGTCCAAGTCCAGTTAATGGAGTTGTGAGTGTTTGTTTAAATGTCATGGTCTTCAAATCAGAACGCTCAACTGCCAGAAAAGTAATTGCAAGCAAGCAACTAAACCACAAAATCTGATAACACTCTACTCAGACAGGATGCTGCAAAAGCAGTTGGCCATAACGTTGAAAATAAGGGGAAACTATGATATTTTATCTCAACTTTTTGCCCAGTTTCAACATCCTGTCTGCCACTCCCTGTCTGGCCGATGGTGATTGTAAAAATGTAAAAAAAAGCATGTGAGCTTTTCAAAACGAAAATTGTAATTCAACCATCATTTCATGTGACCCTTCAGTCACGCAAACCAATCAAAGATCTTGGCGGTACAAACACACACTAAAATCAGTTATTAGAGAAGTAAAAGAACAATGATTTTTTTTAAAATTCGCTTTATCGATTATCATTAATAGATACTCTGTGAAGTTTCGCACCATTATTGCAAAGTGGTTACCTGTTTGAGCAACAAGTTTAAATCTGTCATTGTCTGGATCATATTGATTTCTGTTAAATTGCACTGTGATCTTGAAGGGCTGTCCACGCCTGACTATCAGTCGCTTGGTGCTGATCTCAGCAGTTCGGTGATCTTGGTTATTCTTCTCACAATGCAAGTCAACGTAACTCACATCTTGCATGACACGGTCTGCACCTTGAAGAAAGGGAAATTGTGTTAGGTGTTGAGAATTTGCAGCGGTTAGGACTCCCCTAATGAGGACGTAACCAATTTTCTATTTTGTTAGAACAGCAAAGGAAATTCATTCAAATGTATCAAGTTTTTATTCAGCAATATAATTTAATGTAATTTCACCCACGGGGACTTTTGTCTCATTTTTGTTTATGTAAAATGATGAATGATATTTGTTCATCTGAAGCTATCCTTCAAAATTATTGAAGAATTAAAGGTACATCAGTTTAACACTGTACTTACATAACGGCATTTAAATGCACGACAGCAGTGATTGTAACAAGATCAGCCAGATGAATAGGAGTTCCCTGATTGGGGCTTTTAACCAGAAGGATACCTGGCTTACAGTTAAAAAGATGAGTGTCAGACATTCTGACACTCTGTGAGCTGGCTCTGAGGGAGCTGGACCAATGTCAATGACTCTCCATGTGTAAATAAAGAGTGACTTGGTGGCAGGATGCCAGCCTCAGTGGAGTTATTTCTATGGCAATGAGAGTAAAGCACAGTCCTGAAGAAACTTGCTCGCAACAGTTGTATTTGAGATGGGATGAGAATTTCTGACATCTGACCATTATTTGGGAAGGCTCATTCAACAATGCCGTTGAAGACTAGGCCCAGTACATGGAAAGAATGTTTTTTTTTCTCAAGCAAATTATATTGGGGCAGTTGAAAAGCAATAAATAATTTTCCTGACAGCTTGTGGATCAACAACTTTTTCAGTTATTAGGAGCTTAAGTTTCCCTGAAGCATCAGATACTAAAATATTTCAGTCGATGGATTTAGTTAAGAAATATTACAAAACCAAGCCTCCTCTAATTCTGAGATGTTATCATTTTTACTTAGCAATTCGAGAACCAGAAGAATCCGTTTTGGGATTTTTGACTAGATTTCATTTAATCCTTAATGAGATGCTGAGAGACCATTTGGTATGTGTGATTAATGATTCAACCAAGCAAAAGTGCTTGCCAGCTGAAGCCCAACCAGACTTCAAACAGCATTACTACTGGCTTTATCATTGGAACATGTGGTAAATAGAACATACAAATTGCAGGGTACTTTGAGGAAGTGGACACCCTCACCAGTCTGATTGAGATTAGGGAGCACCACTTAAGTGAAGGAAATTCCATAGCCTCACTCAGGATATATCTTGAACAGAGCGACTTTAGGCTGGCAAAACCCCAACACAAAGCCAAGCCTCTGCTAAACAGTTAAACTTTTCTTCTGGATCTGGGCTGGCAAGCCTTTGTCGTCACTGCCAGTACATAGACTTGAGAGAGTAAAAGAGTCCCTCTCGAACCAAACTGAGGAAGAGAACTCATAACCCAGTATTCCAGGAGACTCCACACTCTGGAAAGTTCACCCTACATCTGGCCTAGAACAGTTAAATTGCGTAGCATCATCCAAATTAGAATCAATCAAATAAACATCTGGTTAAATGGTCATGCGGTTCTAATGGAGGTCGATACCAGCATAGCTGTTTCAGTGATCACATAAACAAAATTTGCTATGGACTCCAAGCCTTAAGTTTGTGCAAAACCTTGTCTAGACTGAAAACCTATACCGGGAACCTTTACCGATTAAGGGTGCTACTTCTGTTCCGGTATCTTACGAGAAGCAGCTGGCTCAGTTACCACTGATTGTACTAAAAGGCTTAGGCCCAAGCCTGATGGATTGAAATTGATTGAGAGAGATTCACCTAGATTTCTCGATTAGAAAATGGCTGTCCGAGTGAAGTCCTAATAAAATCCTTGGAAGTTTTTCAAGAAGGTCTAGGAACTATCAAAGGAGCTAAGACCACCTTGCGTGCTGACCAGGAAGCAATTCCACAATACTGCAAGTCCCACACAGTGCCATTTGCCTCACAGGGAAAATTAGAGGCTGAAATCAGAAGGCTGGAAAGTGAAGTAATCTTAAAATCAGCACAGTTTTCACTCCATTTGTACTGATTGTCAATGCCCAACGGGTGGTTCAACTTTGTGGGAGTTTTAAATAAATTGGAAACTTTTCTCACAACTAGATAAATATCCAGGCCCTTGCGTAGAGGACTCATACTCACTGGGCCTGTACTTCACATAGATGGGCATGAGACTTGTGTACTTGCAATTACGCACGGGGCCCGTGCTTCACAAAGATGTATGTGAGCCTTGTCCACTTGTAATTGTGGTTAGATAAGGTTTCCAGATGTATGTTACAATTGAATACCCACCCTTGTGCTGCTATTTGGGGTATCTTCAGCAGATGACATTACAGCCACATTGATCAGGCAATGGCCAGTGTGCCAAAAATTAGGGCCAGCAGCTCCCCCACATTCATGGGAATGGCCAAGTAAGCCCCGAACTTGGTTACATGTGGACTATACAGGTGCTTTCATTCGCTCAATAAAAATCTTCTTAATTATTGCAGACACCCACTCAAAGTTCATAGAGTTCATTCATCAAACACAGGAACAACAACAGAAAAACTGCGCAGCAGTGTTGGTCACAGAAAATGGGCAATCATATACCAGCAGGGAATTTGACTACTTCCAAAAGTCAAATGGGATTTGACATATAAGGACAGCTCCATACTATCCATCATCCAATGGCCTGGTGGAAAAAGCAGTCCAAACATTGAAGGCAGGCTTAAAGAAACAGCCTATAGCTTCACTAGGTACCAAACCATCCCAGCCCCTATTTGATTAAAGGTCCACCCCTCATGCAACTACAGGAATAGCTCCAGCAGAGTTGCCAATGGGGAGAAGACTCTACACCAGGTTAAATCAGATATTCCTAAACCTGGGTGGGAGGGTGAAACTGCATCAGGAACGCCAATGCCAGACACAGTTTGGTGCAAGATCACTGGAAATGGGCCTGCATGGGTAAGAGGCTGGCTCGACATGAGGTCAAGATCAGTGATGAGTGGAGTTCAGCTAGGTGTGACAGTCCTGAGCAAGCACATGGAGCATTTGAAAGCTGCAAACTCACAAACTCACAAAGTGTGGGAACAACATGTACCCTGATCCTCAGTACAGTTGACCTGATGCGAAAAAACTCCAGGAATCGCTATAACCAAAAGAACTGACTTATGTCCTTGGATTCAGAGGGGAAGGGCTGTAGAGTTTGTAACAAGGTCAGCCAGGTGGACCACATAAAGTATGAGCTCCCTGATTAGACCAGGTTACCAGTCCCAATCAGGGAGCCCAGGCTGACAGATAAGAATAGGTATGTCAGACATCCTGTTCACTCTGAGGGCTGAGACTCTGTGGGAGTTGGTTCAGTGTCAAGGACTCTCCATGTGTGAATAAAGGGTGACTTGGTGATGCAATATCGGCTTCCACAGAATTATTTCAAGGATGATGTGGGCAAGGGTTTCTTAATGAGGGAAGAGGAACGGTTGATAAAGACCTTGGTAGGAAGACAGAATGGAGAGGTCTGGGTTGGAAAGTAAAAGCACAGGCAGGAAAATTCTAAGGAGAGGCATTGCAAGATATTATAAATGGACTGAAGTATTCTGGAAGGCAGGAGCACAATGGCTGAACATGCAACTATCAATGCCACATGAGATGGAATGGGATGTAATCCGCAGTCTTGTATTGGAAGGGTAGACAGTCTCACTTGTATAACACCAAAGGACATCACTACTTTGGGGAGAAGTGGATTTATGCAAAGTTTTAAGAAAATGTTTAATGTTTTGAAATAATCAAGATTTTGTTTGTATTACTTATGATATGGTGCATCAATGACAAGGCTATCATTTATTTCTTGCCCTAAATTCCCTTGACAAATTAATGTATTATTGTGTGCCTGGAATCAAATGTAGATCAGACTTGGTATTAAGAGTTTATTCCATATTTATGTGTCTGCCATTACGGAAACTAGCTTTTTATTCCAGATGTAATTATTAAACAAATTTACATTCCTCAGCTGCCATGATGTGACTTAAACTCATGTGTGGAGATCGTTGCCAGTTCAGTAACATAGCAACAGTGTTAGTCTGAAAACTGGAGGGACTTGCAGATGGTAGACTGATGAATGAGAGAAGCCTAACTTTGAAGTGCTGAAGACATGATTTAGAGCTACAACAGCTTCAGAGAGAGAGAAGTCAGATCATTGTTGATATTGCAAGGCCAGAGAAAGCTATTTTCAGATGGAGTAAATGTGACTCGTCACCCAATCAATATCAGGCTGGCTTCATTCCCAGGCTCGTTAGGCAAAATTGCTTTGTTGACCAAGATAGCCTTGACACTAAATGTTGGGCAGCCATTTTACTCTGCCTTTGATGAATTCAGCACCACCCTATCTCTTCATCAGGAAGAGGCACCTGGAGTGAGGACAACGTGCCTCATCTCCCCAGCACCTTGTTGTTGGTACTGAGTACCAATGGCTAGAGTGTTGGACTACAGGCCTGTGAGTATATCCAGGGGAAACTGAGACTGTAGGACCTGCCTCTCCATGCCAAACTACCAATGTGTCAAAAGAGACAACCTGATGATCACATACCTGAGGTAGCAGGGTGCCAATGACTGCGCTGCAGCACTGTAACCTTAGTGCCAGGTTGCCTAGTGCCAATAAGCCTGCCCATTGCTCTTGTGCCTGCTTGTATGGTGTCTCTTATTGCCAACAAATGGAGATCTCTCCTGTTCCAGGCTGAGAAGATGCCTGATTTTCTGTCCATTGTCCACTAAGTGCCAGTAGCATTGGCAATTTCTTCCTCAACCAGCTGTGGAAACATGGTGATGATGCGCTCACCAGAATGTACTCTTGGTTGTAATCTGGAGAAAATACCACAGGCGTGTCACCTAGCAGTGGGGGCTGCAGGATGTAGCTGTGTTAGTGAAGCCTCTGAGGCCTCACTATTCTTTTCCTCAGAGTTGGAAGAGAGTATGCCTTTTGGGATGGTGCTCTTGATTGCACCTATTGTGGACACCCTGCCAGAGATAAAAAGAGAAAGTGTCCTCGCCAAGTGGTAAAATCTGTGGCATGACAATAATAAATTTGCAGTGGCTTTGAGGGAGACTAGCACACCATAAGCAATGGTTCTTACTTGGCTGGCAGGACATGGAGATTTTAGCATCACCACAGGACAATCCCAGGCTTCACCTACACAGGTCAAGATTCTCTCCTTTAGGGTTTGAGGAAACAAACATCCAGCAGCCCTTCACCTCCAATGGCTCCTTTGGCCCTGTTATAGGCTGAGTCCTCCTGAAAGGAGGCAAAGGAAGGGTTTGAGTGAGGTACAAGTGGGTGGGCCAGCTATTAATGCTGGTACAAGTTGGGGGTAAGTAGTGAGGTGTCTTGAGTGAGAGAGTAGGCAGCACAGAAAGCATGCAGAGAAGGCAGTGTAGGGAGTTTTGGGTGGCTGAAAATGAGTGGTGAGTGAAGATGTTACATGTGATTGTGAGAGTGGCAGACCATGAGCCTTGGTGCACTAGCAGAGACATAGTGACAATGAAGTAGCAGAGAGAAGTTGGTGATACTTACCCTCATGTAGCACAGGAAGTCATTGGCCTTCTTTCAGCATTTCTTGGTCTTCTTCTGCATTGTGCAGACCATAATAAAGCAAGTAGCAATGTTGGATCAGGCTGTGGTTTTAGTGGATTCCTCTGAGGAAAGAGGATGTCCCTCCTCTGCAACTCCCCATCCACCAAATTGTTGTCCACAAATCAGGGCACCAATCTGTCATGCCCAGGGCACAAGTCTGCAACCGCGTAGGGCACCTCCAAACTACCAATGCTTGACTAGGGTAAAAATTGGCCTTTTACATATGGTGCCAGCACCAGGAAAGCTGGTATATCCTGGAACAATGTGGCAATAGTGAGTACTTACAGCTACAATGATTGGGAAAATCCAGCTAACATCAGATGAGAGGGATACCATAAGGCAGCAGTGAATGATGAATGAGGTGGGATTGGGAATACCACATTAGAAAACTCACCAGACCTCACAGAGCGAAGCCCTTTATGAAACATCAACTAAAAATTTAGCTGAAATATAGAAAGATTCAGCCCAGTTTTGATAGTTCTCTGAAAAGGCCCATATGCAGAAATGGCAGTGGTATTTACAGGGGAGCATTTGTTAACAGGAAAGGTACAGGAAGTGAGACCACACAACTTAACAAAATGAGGAATTCATTCTCATATATTTTGCTAATATCTCGGCTCCCTCTCAGACTAAATAAAAACTGTTAAATTATTTGTAGGAAACAAATTTAAATATTTGAACAGGCACCTCAACTCTAATGGTGACCTAGGGCTGTGATTTCTTTTGATGATATGTTCATTTTCCACCCATTTTGGAAATGGGGATATGTTGCCCTAAGTCCATGCCATAATGTCACAAATGGGACTTCTGAGTTACTTCAACAAAGAACAAAGAAGAACAAAGAAAATTGCAGCACAGGAACAGGCCCTTCGGCCCTCCAAGCCGGCGCCGATTGAGATCCTCTGTCTAAACCTGTCATCTATTTTCTAAAGGTCTGTGTCCATTTGCTCCCCGCCCATCCATGTACCTGTCCACATATCTTAAAAGACGCTAACGTGTGTGCATCTACCACCTCCGCCGGCAACGCGTTCCAGGCACCCACCACCCTCTGTGTAAAGAACTTTCCACGCATATCTCCCTTAAACTTTCCTCCTCTCACTTTGAACTCCAAACCCCTAGTAACTGAGTCCCCCACTCTGGGAAAAAGCTACTTGCTATCCACCTTGTCTATACCCCTCATGATTTTGTAGACCTCAATCAGGTCCCCCCTCAATCTCCGTCTTTCTAATGAAAATAATCCTAATCTACTCAACCTCTCTTCATAGCTAGCACCCTCCATACCAGGCAACATCCTGGTGAACCTCCTCTGCACCTTCTCCAAAGCATCCACATCCTTTTGGTAATGTGGTGACCAGAACTGTACGCAGTGCTTTAAATGTGGCCGAACCAAAGTCTTATACAACTGTAACATGACCTGCCAACTCTTGTACTCTATACCCCGTCCAATGAAGGAAAGCATGCTATATGCGCCTATAGAAAATTTTGTATCCCATAATAGTTTATGATTTGTGACACCGTGTTCTTGGAAATTTTTTGTGTGAAGCTGTTGGATCAAAACTATCTTTTTTCTGAATCCAGTTGCTGATGCAGATGAGGTAAATTCAAAACACCAATCGTCCATTTAAATTCCAGAAATGCTTCCAGTGCATAACTTCCAGTGGACCCAGATGGCAGGAAAATAACTGCACCTCTAACATTTTTCAGCCTTGATTTAGAATCACTTCAGCAATATATATCAAAACATGAAACCAGCTCCCAATGTGAAACGATGGGGATCAAACTGATCTTAAAAAGAAAGTGTGAAATTTAACTTCATTTTTTGACTTTATAAAAGTAATGGTTATGTAATCCTTTCACAAATGAGAAGAATAATAATCTTGGAAACCTGTAGGACCAAAAGAACAGGGAGAAGTCATTTAATTTCTCAATCAAATCCAACCATTCAATGAGGTCCTGCTTGAACTGAGATTTAACACCAGACATCTGCCCTTGCCTTATTTTCCCTATTACCTTCACTATCTAAAAGCAATGAATCAGAGTTCTCAAAATCAACCTTTATCTAGGATTACTCGCTATTTGCGCACGTGTTATTTTTAATTGACTGGAAGATCTAATTTTTAATTTGTGCTAAAGTGCGCAATGATATACACGTAATTTTTCAGTTTCGATTTAATGCTTTTCTTCCTGTCTTAAATCTTTGCCTCCTTACTTGTTTCTATGAGTGGCTAAGTTCAATGCATAAAATAGCAGGCAAACAAAAGAGCCCGATTCAAAGCAGATTGACCACCCCCAAATGCCACTCCTAAACTTTGTTGAAATCTGATTGAATTAGAAAGATTAAACTGAGAAAAGTCAATTAATACCAGAAAAAGGAAATCAGAGAAAGGGAATCAAAACAAACAATCCAGCATTTTCACTCACTGTTTGCCATGGTTTGTAGTGGTCAATATGCTGTCCCTGGCCCTCTGTCTTTCTCCTTCACGCCTACTTTTGTGTGCAAGTTTTTTTTTTAATTTTCACAGCGTAATAACTGACGCACAGTAACGGTCTGCATAAATTTACCACTTTGTTTAAACTCCACATCACAATGCAGGTACAGAATGTATGCCATTAAAGGTGTACTGTCTTTTTAGACAGGTCTGAAATTCATACTCACAAATACCCAAGGAAATTATTACATTTTCTTCCAGTGTAATTATACTGTAATTTCTTTATACATTGTCATAATGATTAAAATGACAAATATTAATTTTGTTGTTACCAAAACGACAAATTTGCCACACTTGTTCAGTGAAAAACAGTACCACCTTAAGTACAGACACCACTTCCTGTTCCATGAGCTACTTTAAGAAAAACATACCACAGCATACCACATGAAACATTTGCAACCATGGTACACAAATTTAACAGTATTTCCATTGTAGGTGCCTATAAAAAGATTAAGGAGGCTTCTTTTCCAAAATGTCTCTCGGGAACCAATTTTTATCTGATTAGAACACAATTGCCAAAAGATAACAATTTGTAACTTATTATAGCATGAGGATTCTGGAATAACATCAGCAGATTGTTGGCTTGAGGTTAAAAAATTGAATTCAGTTTGGTTCAGATCTGTTGTAGCCTAATCTCTTGCCTGGTATTATAGGAATAATCAAGAAAATATTAAACCCATGTAAGTATTTAGCCCTGAAATAGGAGTACAGATGTCCAAACTTATATCTTCATGAAAAAAGGCAAAAAATTCTGCTAGCTGGTCAACTTGAAAGTTAAAGTCATCTCCATTGAACCCATATCCTTGAATGTCAGTTGTACTAACATTGAACATCTTTTTAAACAGGTTAGCATTGAAATAACCTAGTAAAAGACACTGAGCTTTCATACAGTGCTTTAATGAGCTTTAATGAGCTTTATTTCGAAATAAAGGCCATGAATGTGATTGGGTGTTACTACACAATAGATGTTATTCAGGTGTAGTTCTAACATTTGAATAAAGTCAGTCATGTAGAAACAGATATGAAAATCATCCCACAAGTTCTTTCAGTCGCTGCTTGTAAGAATTAGGAACCCAGAACATTGCACTGTTTTGTTTAATTCACCTGTGGGATGGGGGTATTGCTGGCTGAGCCAGCATTTATTGTCCTTTCCTAATTACCACTGAGAGGGTGGTGCTGAGCTACTTTCTTGAACTGCTGCAGTCCACATACAATATGAACAGCTTTGGAGATTCACCTGCATCCTTGACAATAGGTATGAGTTCATTTATTTGGCAAATGCAAATCCCTGCAGTCAGGAGATATTTGCTTACCTTCATGTGATTATTCTGCCATTTAGTCCAGAGAGAGGGTTCTTCTCATAATGGGCAGCATTGGTTATGACTCTCCACAAGTGCAAAATGGTCTTGGACTGAGGCCAAGTGGTAGAGATTACCTATGTAGAGCCCTGGCCTGTCTTGGATGTGCATAGTAAAGGTAATGGCAGTCCAAAGACTGACATCCAATAGTCAGCAGTTTGTCACAAGGAATGTGCCGTGAAGCATTCTGTGCTTGCCATTCCTTAATCCATACAGAACATGGCAATATCACATTCCTGTTCACCAGAATCTCCTTTCTACAAAGTTCTGAACTCAAGCACACATTCCCTGATGAATGTTTTGCCAGTGCTCTGGACAATTTGCCCTCCAATCTCCGGAAGAGATTTGTTATTTAGCAACATCGGAAAGTAACTAACCTAGCTGCTATGACCTGGAGGAGTGGGGAGGAGTTATATAGTCGAGCGCGCATGATCCCCTGCTGAGTTGCCAGGAACGTTTTAATGTTGACGTTTTCTGTGGTTTCTAAGTAACCAACTGTGAAGAGGCCAGTTCAACAATATAGTATTTAATTGAAGCTTCTTTCTTGAGATTTTAGCAATTTGAAATTAATACCAAAGCCTACCTGGGCATTTGGAAAATCTTTCATGAAATGGAAGGGAGATTGAGTGACATTTAAGATCAGGATCAAGTTTTCCCATACCATTGAAAGTCTGGAAATGGCAAAGTGGCAATATCCAGGAATTCAACATCAGATCAGCATCTCAGAGATAATGCACAATCTTCAAGCTTTCCCTGAAAAACACCACTCAAAGTTACAAGTAAACATCCTTGAATCCATTGGATAAGTAATTGTTGAAGTTGTTAAGGGAATAAAATTAAGCTGCTTCAATCCTGAATCCTGTATTTCCCAGCAACTGGCCGTGGTACCAAGGGTGCGATGGGAAGTGGTTCCTCAATTAAGCTGGCAAGGTGGGAAGGTTTTCATCATTTACACTTACAGCTTCATTAAAAATGGCAATAAATTCTGCTGGTTGGCCAACTTAGAAGTTAAAGTCACCCCCACTGAAACTGTATCCTTGAATATCAGTGCACTAACATTGAACATCTTTTTAAACAGGTTAACTTTGAAAAGGCCAAGAAAAAGACAGCTCCTCAGTCCTGACATTTGAAAATCTGTTGTTCAAAGGACTTTTTCCGCACATAGGTATCACTGGTGGATATGGGATTGATAACTTTCTTTGGATAGCACTTCACTAGTGCGGCACTTCACGTATCCATTCCACTTCCACTGACGTAAAAGAGCAAAGGCAACAGCCACCATGACCAGCAACTTGAGCAGCAACAGGACTAACTTCATCAGCAATTCCAGCAAGATTAAATTCAACCATATGTCCCTCCACCAGACAGTTGAAATGGATGGAGAGACTCAGCACCAAGGATATGAGAGCCACAAACCAGAGTCTACAGGAAGAGGATCAGCTCTCTCAACACGGCTGAGCACTGGTGCCTGAGGATGCTCAGGATTTCATAGCAGCTCATTGCTGACATATGCAGCCTCCTTCCTCCGAGTGGAGCAGGTGGACACACTTCGTCAAAGACGGCCTATGTGTCTGACCCTGGAGGACCTCCCTCGGGATCTCTGCCTTTTGCTAAGTCATGTGCTCTCTTCTCCTGCAAAGAGAAATGTCAAAAGGTGATAGTGTTGGTAATCCTTAACGTATGAAGGGGAGGGAGGACAATATTTGTGATGGGTGCTGGTGAGGTCAATAGGCAGATGATGACAGTTGACTGCTCAAAAGGGGTTGTCAGATGCCTACAGAGAGACAAATAAGTAAAGTGGCAATGTTTGTGTGTTTTTATTTCTGAAGTATGCTGTGCTGGAGAATGCTGAGCAAATCGGTCGTGAGACTGAAAGTATGCATCACCCTGAAGTTTTGCATTCTACCAATGTGCTATCTGCAATATGGAAGGATCTCATTCCTGCTGCTTACTTCCTGAACCTCCTGCAATGGAGAAGGTTATGAAGAAAAGGAGATGGATGAAGTTACAAAAATTAGAATACCAAACACATCACTGCTCTGGACGATACCTTATCTGATCAGTTCAATTAGTCATCCACAGTGGGCCAAAGTAATTATCAGGCCCTCAGAATCCCCTGTATGCCACCCACAAAAGAGAGTTTCATGTACTCTCAAAGGTCCTGGATGGACTTGGAAATCCTACTTTATCGAAAACCCAAATTAGAAGGTCAACTCACCTTCTGAGGAGAGAGGACATAATTGCAAAAGTTTATCTCAATGGCAAGGATCAGGTTTTTTGGGCTCTTGTACAATTCAGGTTTAGCTCAGCATTCTTTTTGCTTCATCTAGTAGCAGAAAAACATGCTTGATGAGTATAAAGGTCTCAAATCTTCTCAATGTAGTAGTGAATGTGTGTGTAACTAAATGTGTGAGTGAATGGATCAGTGTATAAATGGATATGGGGATAGGGTGGCAGTCGATGAGAATGGTAAGGTTGGTTGGATTGGATCAGGAAGGTAAGTTGGTTTGTGTCGGGAGATATTACCAGGTTGAAAGCTAGCCAAACTAATTGGGTTGTGGAGAAGTTTAGGAGGAGGTGTGAGCGTGAGGTGCTGTAGACAGAGTGCCATGAGGTAGTCAGGTGGTGGCTGCCATATGTGACAGAGTGTGGAAACATCAGAGGCTGTGAACTTATCTGTCATTTTCGAGCCCATCAAGCCAGAGGGGAAGCAAGCCATTCGCAAACATGACACACTGCATGTAAGAAGTAAGAAGGGAGTTAAAGTTATTTAATTTCACCGTACAACTTTAAAGTCTCTGCCTTTCAATTTCCATTTGTTCGAAGCGCTGTTATGCCATTTAAGCCCTTAGCCTTGTTTCCTGTGATTTGAACTGCCTCCATGGATTGAGCGCCTTTATCTCATTAATATATTTATTCCCTTTTTAAAACAGTCTGCAAGCGTCAAGTGCAAGATCCGCAGTGAAGATCCCCCCTTTCCTCTCCTACTCCCTTTAATTTTGGACTCTGTACTCTTACAAGAGGGAATGACTGACCTAAGAGTGTGAGTAAGCCATAGTGCATCTAATGCAGTGCAGTATGGGTGAATATCAGCCAGAGACATTACTAGGTCCAGCAGCATATATTTGAAAACAACATTTGTTGCCCACCCCTAATTCCCCTTGAACTAAATGGTATGATAGCCCATTACAGAGGGCAGTTAAGAGCCACCCGTATTACTGTGCATCTGGGGTCAGGCGAAAATGACAGATTTTCTGGCTTGCAAACCAGATGAATTTTTACAAATAATTATTGATTTATGGTCATCACTACTATGATCAGCTTTCAATTCCAGATTTTATTAAATTAATTTAAATTCCACTGCTGATCTCCCCAAAAACATTTACCCACATTACAACACTAACGATATTCCAAAAACACTTTGAGTTATAAAGTACTTGGGCGATCCTGATATGGTACAATATAATAACATAGAACATGAACAGTCAGCACAAGTACAGGTCCTTCAGCCTACCATGTCTGTGCTGTCCATGATGCCATTCTTAACTAATTTCATCTGCCTGCACATAGTCCATAACTCTGCATTACTTCACTGTCCATCTGGCTGTCTAAATACCTCTTAAACGTTGCTATTGTATCTGCTCCTACCACTGCCCCTGGCAGCACCATCCAGGTACCTACCACCTTCTGTGTAAAGAAAGTGCCTCTCACATTTCGTCTAAACATTCCCCCACTCACCTTTAACCTACGTCCACTAGTATTTGGCATTTCCACCCTGGGAAAAAGCCTCCGGCTATCCACCCTACCAATGCTTCTCATAATTTTATATACTTCTATCGGATTGCCCCTCAGCCTTTGACACAGTAGTGAAAACATTTCAAGCTTGTCCAACATCTCCTTTTTGCTAATACACTCCAATCTATGCAACATCGTGGTAAACCAATTTTGCAACTTTTCCAAAGCTTCCACACCCTTCCTATTGGGAACCATAACTGCGCACAATATTCCAAATGTGGCCTCACTGAAGTTTTATACATTTACAATACAATTTGACTACTTTTATACTCATTGCCCCGACTGATGAAGGCAGCATACCATTTGCATTCTTTACCATCTTATTCACTTGTGATGCCACTTCCAGGGAGCTGTGGACTTGCACCTCAGATGCCTCTGTATATTAACTCAGATAATAGGAACTGCCCATACTGGGGCCTGAGACAACAAGGTGTAAAGTTGGATGAACACGGCAGGCCAGGTAGCATCAGAGGAGGAGGAAAGCTGATGCTACAGGTCTGATGTTTCAGAAAGAAGAAAGGTCCAGAACCGAAACGTCAGCTTTCCTGCTCCTCTGATGCTGCTTGGCCTGCTGTGTTCATCCAGCTCTACACCTTATTACCTCTGTGTATCAATGCTCCTAAGGGTCCTGCAATTTGCTGCATGCTTTACTTTCATTTGACCTGCCAAAATGCATTGACTCACACATGTCCTGTTTGAACTCTACCTGTCATTTCTCCATCCAACTTTCCAAATGATCTAAATCTTCCTATATCCTTTGACAAGCTTTCTCACTACCCACAACTCCACCAATTTTAGCACATAAAGGCAAGATTTGTTTTTTAAAAACATGCTGTTGCAAAGACCTGTAATCCAAATTTTTGAAAAAAAAGTTGTGAGGACTCATACAAATATATCATCTACTTTTAAACAATGCTTACTTTGCTGAGGCACCAGTATAGCAGTAATAATGGCACATTGGAGCTGAGAGCTCATGTAGAAAATGTAGTCTAGAGATGGAGAGGCTACATGAGAGAATTGAAGTAGACCCAAGCACAACAGCTATTGCCCTCTCTCTCTTGCTTTGCAACTCCTCTCAGCAGTGGGTGAGTTGAACATCCACAGAAAATGATACTTACCACTTGCGAAGGTTTGCTGGTGACACCCACTAAAATCCATTCCGGCATCTGAAGAAAGGGTCAAACAGCCAACTACAACTGTTCAAGGAAGACGTCTCACAGCCAATGATTAGCATAAGCAAAATTAATTTCAGAATTGGAACATTATTTGGGATACTCTGTGACATAGAAACATAGAAAATTGAAGCAGGAGTAGGCCATTCAGCCCGTGGAGCTTCTGCAATGTTCATTATCATCATTGTTGATCATCCATCTCAACCCTGTTCCTGTTTTCTCCCCATCTCCCTTTAATCTTTTTAGCCCTAAGAAATATATCTATTTCCTTTCTGAAAACATTCACGAATTTGGTCTCAACTGCTTTCTGTAGCAGAGAATTTCACAGCTAACTACTCTCTGGGTGAAGAAATTTCTCCTCATCTCATCATTCATTCCATTTCACAAGACTTTAACTATTATTTGACCAATGTACTTTAAAATCAACAGACAGCAGAGTTTTAATTTCCGTTGTTTCTCTGAATTTTGTGTGCAGTTTCATAAAAGGTTACATATATTTATTTGCAAAATACAAACTGTTTGTCATTAATCTTTGTGTCTTTGTTAGAGTAGGTTTGGTTTTGATGGTAACCCAGTTATTTGCTGTTGATTGAAGAATCCTGGTTGACTTATTCCTAATATGGAGCTCATGTAGAAAATGTAGTCTGGAGATCCTTCCAAATCCTTCCAAATCCAGCAGAGATTCACCTGCACTTCATTTAATTTCATCTACTGTGTCCATTGTTCCTGACAGGGTCTCCTCTATAGCGGGGAGATTAAACTCAGACTCAGGGGCCAGTTTACCAAATATCTGCACTCTGCACGCACCAACCAACCTGATCTTCTTTTGACCATTCAGTTTAACTCCCCCATCCACTCCCCTGATGACATATCCATCCTTGGCCTCCTCTACTATCAGAGTGAGGCCAAATGTAAACTGATGGAATAACACCTGATATTTCACCTTGGGAATTTACAGAACAATGGCCTGATTTTTTACTTCACCAGTTTCAAAATCTCTCTTCCCCCAGCCTGTTCATCTTCTGGCTCACCTATCCACACTACCCTTCCCACTGACCCACACAATAACCTCCTACTTGCATCTACCCTATCTCCATCTCACCTCCCCTCCCTCTATTTATTTCTGGGCTCCGCTCCCCCTCCCCAGTCCTGATGAAGGGTTTTGGCCCAAAACGTAGACTTTCCTGCTCCTTGGATGCTGCCACATCTACTGTGCTTTTCCAGCTCCACCTTTATTGCTTATTCGGCTGTGTGGCCACTTATCTGGGAAAGTGGGCCGTCTAGTTCTTTGCTGAGGTCACCTTCCAACACTTATTGATGCTGAGACAATAAAATGTGAGGCTGGATGAACACAGCAGGCCCAGCAGCATCTCAGGAGCACTAAAGCTGACGTTTCGGGCCTAGACCCTTCATCCTGAAGGGTCTAGGCCCGAAACGTCAGCTTTTGTGCTCCTGAGATGCTGCTGGGCCTGCTGTGTTCATCCAGCCTCACATTTTATTGTCTTGGAGTCTCCAGCATCTGCAGTTCCCATTATCACTTATTGATGCTGTCTGTCTTTTCCTGTTTGCTCCATCATGAGAGACCTTTGTATGATGAAATTCTGTTGTGTATTTTCCAAAGCACTGAGTGGCTCCAGCCAGTTGGCATCTTTGTGTAGTGTATGATGCATCTGTGAATGGTGAGTTGGGAGATAGACATCTCCTGCATTGCCTGTAACAACTGAACCAAGTAAAAGTTCGAGTTAAGAACAACTTTGATCACAAATGGTACTACCACCTGTCATCAGCAAGTGACTTCCGCGTTTGGTTACAGAAGTTTGCACTAATCTGGTTTTTGCCTGTATTCATGTACCACAATCATCCTTCCAATCTACTGATGCATGCAGGGGGCAGAGAATTACCCAGAGCTATATTGTCCAGAAATGAAATGGACAATCCCTGACTATACCAAAGAGGGCTAAATTTCAAAGTGTGATGATATTGTGGCAACTTGGAGCATACCTGTATGTTGCCACCAGCACATTTACAATATTCTTTCGGTAAATTGAGTGAGTTAAATAATTTACAGGAATTCAGTGGTTTAGAAAGAAAACAACATGAGATGTATTTAAATAGGATTGTTATAGGCGTGTTGGCATGAGTCAGAACTTTTGCCAGTCAGTTGAGTTAATCATGTTCCAGTTAATCTCCAACCGCAGAAGAGAGGTGTATCTTGTGCTCAGCCAGTAAGCGTTAACAGCTAACCAACAGATAGAGATTTGCAGTAAAGTACAATCTGTCTGTTCCCATGTTCCCAAAGGGCATCACCATATGGTAAGTGGGGGCAAATCCTTTCTTTGTTTCCCTCCTCCCAATTAAAGGACAGCAACACAGTGAACTGAGATGGGTGTATACTTGGGAATTTAGCTTTGGGTAATTCAGCTGCAAGTTCCCCTTACCCTTTCAGAACTGGAGGCAGAGCCGATGGTTGGGAAAAGAGAAATGTTTTTAAAAGAGCGTAATTTCAACCCAGTGTCTATGTTAATGACTCACAGAAACTTTACAACAACTCCCAGAAGATATTCCCCTGGGAGAAAATATGTTGACACAGATCCAAGAGGAATCTTGTAGTCACATTTAGCTTCTCATCGGTTATTTATAACATTCATCTGGAGACAATTCTCCAAGTAAAATAAGGATTGGAAAATATTTTGTACAATTTTGAGATTATTTTAGTATTTAAATGAAGTGTAATTTCTGAATGATTTGTGTTGGCTTCAAATAGTAATTCATGCATGTCCATGTGAGTAATCAGAAAAATAGGAGCATGTGTAGGCACAAGGGACCCAGGTTCAATTCCAGCCTCAGGCAACTGTCTATGAGGAGTTTGCACATTCTCCCCATGTTTGCGTGGGTTTCCTCCCGGTGGTCTGGTTTCCTCCCACAGTCCACAGATGCGCAGGTTAGGTGAGTCAGCCATGTGAAATATAGGGTTATAGGGATAAGGTCTGGGTGGGATACTGCTCGGAAGATTGGCTTGGACTCGATGGGCCAAATAGCCGACTTCCACACTGTAGGTGTTCTATGATTTAGTAAGGAGGCCATTCACCCCTTCGAGCCTGATCCACCATTCAATATGATCATGGTGGATCATCAAACAAGTCCGCTGATCCCACTTTCTACCAATACCATTTGATCCCTTGAAACCTAAATTTACATTAGATCTTGACGTTTTGGAGTAGGTTTGAGCTTTCTTCAGTGCAGGTCTGTCTTCTAAGCCTATAAATACTGATGTTGTGATCCTCAACGGGAAATGCCCTGGCATGACCCCAGCCAGATGCCAGCTTGGCGATGCTTGCAGCTCACATCAATACCAACTTTCCATGGTTTCCTCCGGGTGCTTCGGTTTCCTCCCACGGTCAAAAGATGTGCAGGCTGGATGAATTGGCCATGCTCAATTGCCCATAGTGTTCAGGGAAGTGTAGGTTAGGTGGGTTATATGGGGATGGGTCTGGGTGGGATGCGCTGAGGTCAGTGTGGGCTTGTTGGGTTGAAGAGCATGTTTCCACACTGTAAGGATTCTATGATCTATGATTTATACAACATTTCCAGTGAATCATGAAATGGCTTAAGTATGGACTCACACATGGAAATCCTTCACTAAATCAATGGCAGTTAGGGATCAAATTCATTATTTTTTGTACGAGAGAGTTCATCTCCAATAAAATAAATAACATATAAACCCTTTTCGCTGGATTAGAACAGCTGTGCATAATCAACGTACCTCCTATATGAAATGCTATTCAAGTTGATAAAGGATCTCCCAGGTTGAAAATGTTGCTGGTACAGAGTACTATTATGGATGTTACACATGATCCTCAGGTGCCTTTTTTTCCTATGTGGAAACCTACACAAAAGATCCTGATACAAGTTCCATTTGCTTTCCGACTGGGATGTGAATGAAATATAACAGTTGCGCACTACTTTCACACACCTTTCCACAACAAGCATTTGGGCACCGACAGATATCATTATGGTTATACTACCATATACACAGTTTTTTGTACATGATCCTGTTCTCTTTCTTCCTTGCCAAGATTCATGGCTCGATTTTTGTTTTATTTGTTCACGAGATATCGGTGTCACTGGCTGGGCCAAAATCTATTTCCCCTGGTGAAGGTGGTGGTGAGCTGTTTTCTTGACACTGTGTGGTCTTTGGCACTCTTCAGGAATGAGTAGGATTTCTTTGATCGCTTGTCTGAAAGATGGCAGCTTTGACTAGGCAGAATTTTTTTGAGATAAGCATTTCGGCATGTGTTGATATCTTGGAATGCTAGTGTGCAAATGGTGCTTTAAGAAAATTCTTTGTTGCACAGTAAATGGAAGTTAGGATCTGCAATGATTTACTACAGGGTTTATCCCTCCTCTGGTTTGTTTCACGTGACTGAAATCTGAGCTTTCAGCAGTGCCTATAATTTCCTTAATAGATGTTTGTACACCATCTACACACAGAGACAACTTGCCTGATCTTGAATTCATATTTTTGACTCCTGGTAATGTTGAACATGATTGCAACTATGGGTGCTAGAATTATGGCCAACAACAAAACAGTTTATCTTAATTTTGTTTGTGTTTAATCTTACACAGTATGCCCTTCTGTATGAATGGTAGTGGTGGGGTTATAACGGAGGAATTCATATTTTACTTTGCTAAACTTTAGATTTTCCTTTAAAGATTTTATTGCAGTGATTGCATTTTAAACAATGGCAGCTAGACTGTGGAAAATCTGTTTCCCACAGCTTGAATGTTTTCAGTCATCAGAGTGGCAGCCCATCGCCTAATTTGAAATTGTTTGGACTCGATTTCAATTTAATATCCCTTCAACATTTCAAATGCATCTAGATCTGGACATTATACATGCTTTGGCCAACAAATGGCAAGTACCATTCATACAACAGAAGAAATACTTACCATTATTCCTTAGCATTCAATGGTTTTGCAACAAATGCATGGAGATCTTGCAAGAATCTGGGGAAGAACAGTAATCCAATCAGTAGCAACTAATCTGTCTGACAGTATCCAGCAAGTTCATACCTGAATACAAAAGCTAATGTAAATAGTCTATTTGCTGATGGTGTCATGGGGGCAACTACACAGAGAGGTGGCCTGTGCAGGATATGGCCAGCTATCTGATCTTGTGGTTTCACTCCCTTTCCATTCATTAGGCAGTTTGCTAGATGATTAAGTATCAGCCTTTCTCCTTCAATTTAATTCAAAGGAATGAAGTACAAGAGTTGGGATCGCATGTTATAGTTGTACAAGACATTGGCAAACCACATTTGGAGTACTGCATAAAACGCTGGTGGCCCTGCTGTAGGAAGGATGCTATTAAACTGGAGAGGGTTCAGAAAAGATTGACAAGGTTGTTACTGGGGCTGCAGGATTTGAGTTATAGGGAGAGGCTGAATAGGCTGGAGCACTTTTTCCCCTGGAGCATAGGAGGCCGGGAAGATGACTTTATCGAGGTTTATAAGATCATGAGGGGCATGGATAGCCACGGTCTGTTCCCCTGGGTAGGAGAGTTCAAAACTAGAGGGCATAGGTTTAAGATGAGAAGAGAAAGATTAAAATTGATCCTGAGGAGCAACTTTTTTAAACAGATGGTGGTGCAGGTATGGAACAAGATACCAGAGAAAATGGTAGAGATGAGTGCGATTACAACATTGAAAAAAATGTTTGGACAAGTACATGGATTGGAAAAAATCTAGAGGGATATGGGCCAAATGCAGGCAAATGGGACTAGTTTAGTTCAGGAAACCTGCTCGGCATGGACGAGTTGGGCTGAAGGGTGCGTTTCTGATATGTATACCTCTACGACTATGACTCATCATCGCCATCCATGTCTGCCACTCCCACACACACGGGAATGTTGCTGACAGCCAGTGAATGTGCCAGTATTGAAACCAAATCTGCAGTCATTGTGGTGGCCCTTGAGGGCTTGGATCTGTGACTCACAACCAGAGGACCACATGGGGCCTCTTGAGGCAGTGTGGTACTGACTTCATACGAACCAATTGGCCAGGAAATGAGGTCACACCCAAGAGGAATACAAAGTGGGAGGAGAACTAAGGTAAGAGCACATGGGATTATGAGAGTGTGGAGGAACATGTTGATTGAGAAACGGTCATACTTGGCAGGAATGAGGTCAGACACAGGTAGCAGCAGCAGCATCAAGAGCGATTGGGGGCACAGAATACAGCCTGCTCTCTCTGCATCCCTGATTCTTTTCTGGCACATTGAAGTAAACAGCCAGTTAACTTGACGTTTGCTTTCTTTCATTGTGAAAGTGACGGTCATGACCTTGAGGGCATTCTCTGCTGTTTCTTTCCAGGGGCATGTTCTGGGTGATGAACACATTCTGCTCAGTTTAACAACTGATGTGCAGAAACTCCTGAACTGACACCCTGTGCATTCTTGCAGTTGATATTTCCCTCTTTAAAAAATGTCCCAGAAAGCAGGCTCAAAGCACTTCAACTAAACCAGAAGCTTCAAACACTGTATTCTCATGAGTTCTTGCTGTGCGCTTTTCTTTCTCAACTGACAATCTCTTCACCTCCTACAAATATTTAATTCCACATTAGTTTAATTCACATTGGCTGCACAGTACCATTTCAGACTTTTATAGAGTCATATTTCCTTTCATTTAGGCAAATAGGGATAATCAAGAGATAAACTTACATGACAACAAAATGCGAGGCTGGATGAACACAGCAGGCCAAGCAGCATCTCAGGAGCACAAAAGCTGACGTTTCGGGCCTAGACCCTTCATCAGAGAATCTCTCAACATGTTTCAGGGGACTGATGACAAATGCATCTTATTTCAACACATTGGAGTTTTGTAATTATTGCAGCAAGTGCTCTCTATTTGTTCAAAATTGTTAATTCCTATTCAAGGGCAATGTTTGGTGTGATGGTGTTGCACAAGTTATTTTGGATGTTGGGCTGGTATTTACTTGCACTTTAAGAGAGGAAATGACCAAATCGATCACTATATTCTGTCTGAGCACTGCACCTTTGATACACATGCTTGTGGACAAACATTACATATGAATATAGTAATGTTAAGTACAGTGTTTATCATAGTTTCTGTATGTTATGCGGGTTTTTGCTATGCAATGCATCCTCTTCAAATCTCAGTTGACCCGTGATCTTTCAAAGATATTCTTTGAACAGGTCTTCAATAGTCATTGGGTGATAGTGAATGGAATCACTAGTGCTGTATATGCATCAAAAACCATTAATTCTTGAATGAGTGCAGTAAACACCAGTACCAGTGGTGATGTCACAGGGATTTGGTCAGAATAAAAAAATTTGGAGGAGGCAGACCGTGAGCTAGTGTGGCCCTCACAGTCTTTGTAGTAATGTAGATCAGATTCATGTCATCTGTAAATTGTTGCAATAATGCAATACATTTCATATCACTTACTTTTTAAAGATTCATTAATTTGATTTGGGAGCCACTGGCTGGACCAGCTGTTATAACACAGCTCTCGCTGTCTTTGAGAAGGTGAACTGCCTTCTTGAACCACTGATGTCCATTTTGTGTACTTAGACTCACAATGCTGTTAGGGAAGGAGTTCCAGATATTTAACCCAGTGACACAGAAGGAATGCTGATATATTTTCAAGTCATCATGGTTCCCCTGTCCTTAGAAATAGTATTAGAACAGATTAATTGTCTCATGTACAGGAGTACAGTGAAAAGTTTACAACGTCACCCCACACAGCACCATATTAGATACAAAGTATCTTGGTACAAATCTAAGGTACAAAGTAGAGAGATGAAAAAAAAGTTACATTACCTTATAGTTATTTATAGCAATAGTTAGAAAAGTAAGAACAAAAGTTAAAAACATAAACATTTCAGTCTTTCTTTAAAAGGGCCAGATCAAAAAGGGTCTAGGCCCGAAACGTCAGCTTTTGTGCCCCTGAGATGCTGCTTGGCCTGCTGTGTTCATCCAGCCTCGCATTTTGTTGTCTTGGAATTCTCCAGCATCTGCAGTTCCCATTATCTCAGATAAACTTACATGTTGCCTTAGCTTTCAGAGCTATAGCCCAGTGAAGGTGGTTCTGCACCCATAGCAAACAGAGCTCTTTAGATATGCAGAGAATCCGCATCTGACTATGAGGCATACTACATGCTCTCTTCCCCAAGGATTTCCCAGCAAACCCATGCTGTCAGGGCAGAACTTCTACAAATGAGAAAAGGCTTTCATCCCTGAGGACTATTCTTACTGTTAAGGGTGACTGCATACATTAAGCAGTAATCAGATATATAACATGTATGTCATATATAATTCTCAATGGAGTGCTGTAGCCAGGTGGTAAAGAAGGGCTCCAATCTTGTGATTCCAGCAGGTCTACAATTTTATTATTTCACCCAGTTTCACAAAGCTGCAACATCCCAGAGGTAGAGTCATGACGTCAACCAGGGCTGAGCTCTCAAGCAACACTAATTGCTGCACATATGCAAGATGTACAGCTAACAGGGACACAGTCAACAGGTCATGTCACTGCATGCTCTAAATGTGTGTGGGTTGGAAATGAAAAAGAATTAATAAAACTCATGTATCATTTTAATCATTATTTTTCTTTTAAATGCTTTTCTGTATTGGTGTGAAATTGTTTCCAGTGTAAATATTGAAGTGGACTGCGTTAAGTCTCACTTTGGGAGTCCAGGACTGATTTCCATCTGATGAATGGATTTCATGAGATCCAAGCTTTCAGCTCTCATATATTTGACATATTATCGGGAAACTAAGAACAAAAAAGGCACAATCTAAATAGAATCAGAGGTAATGGGAACTGCAGATGCTGGAGAATCCAAGATAATAAAATGTGAGGCTGGATGAACACAGCAGGCCAAGCAGCATCTCAGGAGCACAAAAGCTGACGTTTCGGGCCTAGACCGAAGGGTCTAGGCCCGAAACGTCAGCTTTTGTGCTCCTGAGATGCTGCTTTGCCTGCTGTGTTCATCCAGCCTCACATTTTATTATTTTACAATCTAAATAGAACTCTCTTTCTGACTTTGGTAATTACAATGGCCCAAGGCTTTAAACATAATAGTTGGAAATCCCTTCTGTACTCACAATGGAGTGTTGCTGAGAGAGACTGAAGTAGACTCCATTTTGAACTCCTGCATTATTTTTCAAAATGGATTTTATTTCAAATGAAAATTATAACAATAACGTGATGTATTAGTTTACACAACATTGCAGTTCAATCCTATATAATTGGTTGGTTTCAGTGCAGTGTAACTGAAAACTTATTTCCAAGATTCGGGCCTGTGAAGGTCAGATTTCACAGCTGCTCATAATAAAATTGGAATTTGTAAAATGCAAAGAAAGATTTCCATTACAATATGTTTGTGCTTCCAGCATTTTGAAAAGAAATTCGTGAAAGCATGCCATAAAATGTTTGCAACACTGAAGAAGACCATTCATCTCATCATGTTTGTACTGGCTCTCTGCAAGACAATTTCATCTGTTCCTGCTCTCCTGCCATTTCCCCATTACATGGCAAATTTTTTCATTTCAGATAATACTCCAATTTTCTCGTGAAAGCCAAATTTATCAACTTGATGCAATATTATACAGATGAAAATGTGATCAATTGAAATCATGAAGATTATGTTTCCTTTAATTTTAATATGTGCGATTCTTTCTTCCTTTTTTAAAGCAAGTTCTCGGTTGAACTCAACCACTCTTGTGTCCTTTCAGAACAGCGTACAGAATCATCAGCATTAAATCTGACAGCTGCAATTTAAAATGGACAGTGCAAGTGCAGGAGTTCATTTTTATATGAATAACAACAACACTAACTGGAATCAAATTTGGTTTTCTGAAGTGCTCAAACATTGTACGTGACCTAATGTTTTTGCGTTTGGGAAAGGTGCACACACCTATTTGAAGAGAATTATATAGCTTGTAAACAAAACTACAGAGATGGGCTTGGGAGAGGACAATTGTGCCAAAAGATGTGATAGAAAATTAATGACCCATAATGTACCCAGAACAATAATCTCTCAACATGTTTCAGGGGACTGATGACAAATGCATCTTATTTCAACACATTGGAGTTTTGTAATTATTGCAGCAAGTGCTCTCTATTTGTTCAAAATTGTTAATTTCTATTCAAGGGCAATGTTTGGTGTGATGGTGTTGCACAAGTTATTTTGGATGTTGGGCTGGTATTTACTTGCACTTTAAGAGAGGAAATGACCAAATCGATCACTATATTCTGTCTGAGCACTGCACCTTTGATACACATGCTTGTGGACAAACATTACATATGAATATAGTAATGTTAAGTACAGTGTTTATCATAGTTTCTGTATGTTATGCGGGTTTTTGCTATGCAATGCATCCTCTTCAAATCTCAGTTGACCCGTGATCTTTCAAAGATACTCTTTGAACAGGTCTTCAATAGTCATTGGGTGATAGTGAATGGAATCACTAGTGCTGTATATGCATCAAAAACCATTAATTCTTGAATGAGTGCAGTAAGCACCAGTACCAGTGGTGATGTCACAGGGATTTGGTCAGAATAAAAAAATTTGGAGGAGACAGACCGTGAGCTAGTGTGGCCCTCACAGTCTTTGTAGTAATGTAGATCAGATTCATGTCATCTGTAAATTGTTGCAATAATGCAATACATTTCATATCACTTACTTTTTAAAGATTCATTAATTTGATTTGGGAGCCACTGGCTGGACCAGCTGTTATAACACAGCTCTCGCTGTCTTTGAGAAGGTGAACTGCCTTCTTGAACCACTGATGTCCATTTTGTGTACTTAGACTCACAATGCTGTTAGGGAAGGAGTTCCAGATATTTAACCCAGTGACACAGAAGGAATGCTGATGTATTTTCAAGTCATCATGGTTCCCCTGTCCTTAGAAATTATATTAGAACAGATTAATTGTCTCATGTACAGGAGTACAGTGAAAAGTTTACAACGTCACCCCACACAGCACCATATTAGATACAAAGTATCTTGGTACAAATCTAAGGTACAAAGTAGAGAGATGAAAAAAAAGTTACATTACCTTATAGATATTTATAGCAATAGTCAGAAAAGTAAGAACAAAAGTTAAAAACATAAACATTTCAGTCTTTCTTTAAAAGGGCCAGATCAACGCAGGATGGCTTCCACACATGGTCTGACTAGGCTCACAAGCCACTGACCGTTTGCACTGGTCCCCAGTCCAACAACTGTTCCTGCTCTAGGAACACTCACTGTCCTGCTCCATTTGAGCCTCAGGCCTGCTGGCCATCCCCACACCGCATGGGGTACATTGGTTATCCTGCTTCACTCAGGCCTCCAGCCTGCGAGCCATCCCCGCACCGCTCAGAGTACATTGGTTATCCTGCTTCACTCGGGCCTCCAGCCTGCGAGCCATCCCTGCACCGCTCGGGGTACATTGGTTATCCCACTCTGCTTGGGCCTCCAGCCTGCGAGCCATCCCCGCACCGTTCAGGCTACATTGGTTAGCCCCCTTCACTCGGGCCTCCAGCCTGCTGCCCATCCCCGCACTGCTCGGGGTACATTGGTTAACCCGCTTCGCTCAGGCCTCCAGCCTGCTGCCCATCCCCGCACCGCTCGGGGTACATTAGCTATCCCACTCCGCTCGGGCCTCCGGACCACTGGCCATCCCCGCATTGCTTGGGCCTCGAGCCCACTCCATGCCATTCTGCCAGCCCACTTTGCTCTGGACAACAGCCACTCCAATGATGCCACCTCCATTCCAAGGTAAGCGTATTTTTTAAATAAAAAGAACTTTAAAAAGAGAAAGGAAGAAGAACGAGATAAGAATAAAGAAAGAAAAACACAGATGGAATAGATGATCCCTGGATGCTGCCTACTCCATCGCAGCCATTTTGGCGATTATAGTGCTCGTGGGTTTGAAAAGTGCTGTCAAAAGACCAATGGTGAGTTTCTGAAGTGCATCTAGTTGATGGTACACAATATTGCTACCGAACATCAGAGGAGGAGAAAGTGAATGTTTGTGGAATTGTTCCAATCAAGTGGGCTGCTTTATCCTGAATGATGCCAAGCTTCTTAAGTGTTTTTGGAGCTGCACTCATCCAGGCAATTGAGAATTATTCCATCACACTCCTGACTTGTACCCTATAGAATGTGAACTGACTTTAGGGAATCAGAGTTTCCTAGTCTCTAACCTTTTCCTGTGATCACAGCATTTATATGGCCAACCTAGACCAGTCCTGTCCAGTTCAGTTTCTGGTCAATGGTAGCCCTCAGGAAATTATCAGGGGATTCAGTGAGAAGTTCTGGAACTGAAATGACTCACCCCCAACAACCACAACCATTTTCATTTGTACCAGGTAAAACAGGAGCGGGTTTCCTCCTTTGACTTCAGTTTTGTGAGGGCTCATTGACGTAACACTGAGCCAAATGTAACTTTGATATCAAGGGCAGTGACCCTCACTTGAGTTCTGGAATTCAGATCTTTTGTCCATGCTTGAGCCCCCAGTGCTGTAATAAGGTCAAGAACTGAATGGCCCTGACACATCCAAACTGGACATCAGTGAGCAGATTATTGCTAAGCAATAAAGTTGGTATCCATCACTTTACTGATGATCGAGATTAGACTGATGGAGCAGTAATTGGCCAAGTTTGGTTTGTCCTGCTTTGAGTGCCCAGGACAAACCTGGGCAATTATGTGTGACTATGACTTTAATTAAACTAAAAATGTGGATATCCCAACCTACCCTCGATCGTTTCATGCTAGAAGGAGCTTGTATACATATTAGTTGTTTATTCCATGCTGCTATTTCTGATTACTTCTTAACAAGGGTGTTAGGCAAGTTTGAAAATGGCAATAAAAGGATTCAGACAGGAACAGAGGAGTGAAGAGGTTAATACTAATACTTTAAATCCACTGGTTGCTTCACGACCATTGGCAAGGCCAATATTTTGAACCTGCCAGCACAGTTCTAAAAATAAAACCAATTCAATTTAACGTAGGCTGCTTGATAAAACACTTTTGAATTCCAAATCTGTTTGTTATATTTACAGTCATAGAATCATGCAGCGTGGAAACAGACCTTTCGGACTAACCAGTCCATGCCGAACATAATCCCAACTAAACTAGTCCCACCTGGCCCATATCCTTCCAACCATGTCCTATTCATGTACTTATCCACATGTTTTTTAAACATTGTAATAGTGCCCACATTCAGCATTTCCTCAGGAAGTTCATTATATCCGTGAATGACATTTTTAAAAAATTGCCCCTTATGTCTTTTTTTAAATCTTTCTCCTCTCAGCTTAAAATTATACCCCCTCATCTTGAAATTCCCCATCCTAGGGAAAAGAAAACTACCATTAACTCTTTCTATATCCTTTATTATTTTAAAAACCTCTATAAATTCGCAACCTCCTATGTTCCAAAGAAAAAGTCCCAGCCTATCCAGCCTTTCTTTTATAACTCAAATCTTCCAGGCCTGGCAACAATCCAGTAAATCTCTCCTGAACCCTCTCCAGCTTAATAACATCCTTCCTATAACTGGGCAACCAGAACTGGTCACAGTACTCCAGAAGAAGCCTCACCAATGTCCTATACAACCTCAACATGACTTCCCAACTCTTGTACTCAAAGGGCAGAGCAGATAGGATATATGCATCAGCCTCATTCTCTTTACTTTCATCCATTTTAATTTATAATCTTGAACATGCCAAATAATTTCACCAAAATAAATTACTTTTATAAGAATTTGTGACATTACTCCCACTACAACATCTCTATTTACCATCTTATCTTTTAATCCAACTCTGATTTAAGACTGGTTGTAACCTCCAAATATACTTCCAATTAATATTTTCTCCTTCATCAACTCTGATTGGAAAATGGCATTGTGGCATTGCTTTGAGAGCTGTTGCTTTAAGATATTGATGTGTTATTGAGCACAGAGTACATTTATAAACCACTTAACCAACAGTTATGCAGGATCCAGCAAGAAGCAAGCTAACAGGAGGTTGCATGCACAGATATCTGTAACGGCAAGTTGTCATCTAACCTCTTAATAAACCTTTTTGAGATTTTCAAGCAAACTGAACTCATACTTTTCAATCTGGTTACATATCAATAACAAAAGAAAACATGACACATTTTGTTGTACGCACCTCATACACTTTTCTAACTTTAATGCATGAGCTATTATCATTTGAGCTCAAACTCTGTACAGCTTCTTAAGGCGACCACATTGCGTGATGCACCCTTACTGGCAGTGAACTGAGACCAGCAGGGATCTGATGGGCATTGTTTTTACACTAATAGTAACCCATGATTACCACAATGTTAAAATACTAATGAATGTTATGCACCTTTGAAAGATTAGAAGAAACCAGGTCAGCACTGCAATTTTTCATCTAGAACAAACATCAAGTTTTAGAAACCAGAAATGGCTTGCACATGACCCAGTTTCATTTCTCTCATTTTTAGAAAAGTATACGGTAAGTACAATTCTTAATCTTGTTAAAATAGCTACAGCAATATGGAAAATGAAACAAAATTTTATCTATGCCATTAGCATTGCAAATTTCAAATCATCTGACCCTCAGAAAATTGGCCATGACCTAATCCCAAATTCACATGCTGAAACTCAGAGCTATGTTTTACAAAATATAGTGGAATAAAGTGCGTGACACTCTAATGCCAAGCTTTCTTGTGGCCTTGCCATGTGTCAGACAGAAACTGCAAAAATTTCCCTGTAGTGGACACAGATTTACAAAGTCTAACCAACTCAAATTTACAATCATTGTGGAGACCAGGAACAGAAACCAGGCTCCCAATTCATCACAATTGATGAGAATTCACTTTTCAAATTTTACATTGTAGGTATCTAACCAACCTCAACAGACACTAGACATAGACAAACAGACAAGTTCTATTCAGTAGAAACTATAAATTCTACATTAGATCATTGATTTTGTGGCAACCTTCTGTCTCATAGAATAATGAATCTTAGAATCACTGAAAAATGTGTTGCAGCGGTTAGCTTCATGTTAAACATTGCCTGGTATAGTTCAGGAGCTCCACTCAGACATGGCTGTCTCTGCCACATTAGCTGAATTTCTTGCCTATTGGGATGAGACGGGATCTTAGTTCTTCAATGTTTCTGATCTCCACAATGACTCTAAATATCAGTTGGTTAGACTTTACAAATCTCTGACCACTACAGGGAAATTTTCACAGTTTCAGTTTGACGCATGGCATGGCCACAAGAAAGCTCGAGATTAGAATGTCACGCACTTCATTGTGCTATATTTTATAAAAGATAGCTCTAAGTTTTAGCATGTGAATCTGGGATCTGGGCCAATTTTCCGAAGGACATATGATGTGAAATTCGCAACATTAATTGGCATGGATACTGGATATCACTCCAAGTTGGTGGCACAGTAAGACGCTTCAGCTGGAGATCATATGCTCTATCCATTCCTTCTTTCATTTGCTCTTTTATTTTTCTTTTTTATCCTTTCTTTCCTGTCTTCAGTCTGCTCAGCCTCCAACCTCCTAGCCTCAGATCTCCTGGCCTCAGTGGAGACCCAACGAGATGTCCTCTTGGCCTGGCTTAGCGGCCTGGCATGGCAGCCTCCCAACTCAGTAAGGCATCTTTCCTGTCCAGCATGGTGGTCTCTCAGTCTAGCAGGAAGGCCCCACAGCTTGGCATGGTGGTCTGGTGCCCTGGCGTGGCGGTCTCTTGGCCTGCCATGGTGCACAATCCATTTGCCTCTGAATTCTCACATAAGAACATAACATAGAGGAACAGACATAGACCATTCAGCCCTTTGAACCTGCTTCACCTTTCAATCAGGTCACAGCTGAGATTCTACATCAGTAACATTTTACTAGCTCCATGTCTCTTGATGTTTTACGTTTATAGAAATTTATTGATTTCACTCTTGAACCTTCTCAATGACCAAGCCAGGATAACCTTGTGAGGTAGGGATTCCAAAGAATGACTACCCTCTGACTGAAAAATTATCCTCGTTATTTCAATTCTAAATTGCTTTTTTCTTATTCTGAGACTGTGTCCTTAGTTCTGGACTCCACAACCAAGGAAAAAAACATACATTTAATTGTTAATCTCTGTAAGGATTTTGTACATTTCAATGAGAGCACATCTCATTCTTTTAAACTCCAGACAAAATAAAAGGCCCGGCCTAGTTTTCTTATAAAACAATCCATTCATCTCAGGGATTAGTTTAGTAGGATGCCCCAACAATTTCCCTTTCCAGGCTCTTTTAATCAGTCTATTCTGGCACGTAATGGCACGTCTCTAGAGCAAGTGGAATTTGAACCCGGCCGTCTGGTCTAGAGGTATGCACACCACCAGTGGACCATGAGAGCCCTGTAATCTTTGTTTTTACATAATTTCTAACGAAACTGTTCACAGATATTATTGCACACATCTGGAGCAGGTGGGAATTTAACCCAGGACTCCTGACTCAATGATAGGGACACTACTGCCACACTACAAGAGCCCTCTAATCTTCATTTTTATGCTGTATAAGAGCCTATCTTATTAACATTGAACAATTGAGTTTCAATGGAAAGACGCATTTGCCTTTACAACAAAATGCATTTTAGTGCTTGATAGCAATAGGCACAAGTTACAATGGTCAGTTCAGCAACATTACAAGGAGCCAGAGGTGACATATCTGCTTCCATTGGGATGTCATACCAGACTGTTTCTTCTCCACCCAAAGAATGTGTGGCATCATTAGATTGGGTGAGCCTTCATGCAGCTTCAACATGAGCTCTTTCAGAGCCATTATCTTACATAACATCTCCCCTAAGCATTCTTTTCCCATTTAGATAACATATGTACATTTATATATACAGCTTCTTTCATATCTACAACAACTCCATCTCCATACCAAGTCTCTGACTTTACAAATTCAAGTGGTCCAGAGTATTTTTTTTTATAATTTTTCCAAATTTGCTTCTCTTCAGGCTTAGAAGGTTGGTAGGTCTTCGGTTTGAGGGCTGTTGATCTTGATTCTGATTCTCTACAAATCATTTCACTGCTACAGGGCCATTTATCTTTAAGATGTCCTTCACGGAGAATGTTTTCGCTGTTGAACCTGCTGGTTGGATCATTACCTATATGGGGCAACATTTAATCTCCTTCAGAGATAGCAAGAACTGCAGATGCTAGAGAATCCGAGAGAACAAGGTGTGGAGCTGGATGAACACAGCAGGCCAAGCAGCATGTTAGGAGCAGGAGAGCTGACGTTTCGGGCCTAGACCCTTCATCAGAAATGGGGGAGGGGAAGAGGGTTCTGAAATAAATAGGGAGAGGGGGAAAGCAAATTGAAGATAGAGAGAGGAGAAGATAGGTGGAGAGGAGGCAGGCAAGTTAAAGAGGCGGGGCTGGACCCAGTAAAGGTAAGTGAGGTGGGGAGGTAGGGAGGAAATAGGTCAGCCCAGGTAGGATGGACAGGTCAAGGGGGTGGGATGAGGTTAGTAGGTAGGAAATGTGAGTGCGGCTTGAGGTGGGAGGAGGGGATAGGTGAAAGGAAGAACAGGTTAGGGAGGCGGGGATGTATTTGACTGGTTTTGGAATGCAGTAGGGGGAGGGGGAGTTTGAAGCTTGTGAAATCCACACTGATACCATTGGGCTGCAGTGTTCGCAAGCAGAATATGAGTTGCTGTTCCTCCAACCTTCGGGTAACATCATTATGGCACTGCAGGAGGCTCAGGGTGGACATGGAATGGGAGGGGGAGTTGAAATGGTTCGCGACTGGGAGGTGCTGTTTATTACAAACGGAGCGTAGATGTTCTGCAAAGCAGTCCCCAAGCATCCACTTGGTTTCCCCGATGTAGAGGAGGCCACAACGGGTACAGCGGATGCAGTATACCACATTAGCAGATGTGCAAGAGAACCTCTGCTTGATGTGGAAAGTCTTCCTGGGGCTTGGGATGGGGGTGAGGGAGGAGGTCTGGGGGCAGGTGTGGCACTTCCTGCGGTTGCAGGGAAAAGGGTCGGGTGTGGTGCGGCTGGAGGGGAATGTGGAGAAGACAAGGGAGCCACGGAGAGAGTGGTCTCTCCGGAAGGCAGACAAGGGTGGGGAGGGAAATATGTCTTTGGTGGTGGGGTCGGATTGTAGATGGCGGAAGTGTCGGAGGATGATGCTTTGTATCCGGAGGTTGGTGGGGTGGTATGTGAGGACTAGGGGGATTCTCTTTTGGTTGTTATTGCGGGGCCGGGGTGAGGGGGATGAGTTGCGGGAAATGCGGGAGACACGGTCGAGGGTGTTCTCGACCACTGCGGGGGGGATGTTGCGGTCCTTGAAATACGAGGACATCTGGGATGTGCGGGAGTGGAATGTCTCATCCTGGGAGCAGATGCGGCAGAGGCGAAGGAATTGGGAATAGGGGATGGCATTTTTGCAGGAACACCCACCTTCCTGCACCTGTCCCCACACCTCCTCCCTCACCCCCATCCCAGGCCCCAAGAAGACTTTCCACATCAAGCAGAGGTTCACTTGCACAACTGCTAATGTAGTATACTGTATCTGCTGTAACTGTTGTGGCCTCCTCCACATCAGGGAAACCAAGCGGAGTTTCAGGAACTGCTTTACAGAACACCTAAGCTGGGTTCGCAATAAACAGCTGCACCTCCTGGTATGAGCCATTTCAACTCCCCCTCCCATTCTTTAGATGACATGTCCATCCTGGGCCTCCTGCAGTGCCACAGTGATGCCACCTGAAGGTTGCAGGAACAGCAACTCATATTCCTCTTGGGAACCCTGCAGCCCAATGGTGTCAATGTGGACTTCACAAGTTCCAAAATCCACCCTCCCCCTACTGCATCCAAAACCAGCCAAACCCGTCCCCACCTCCCTAACCTGTGCTACCTCTCACCTATCCCCTCCTCCCACCCCAAGCCGCAACCCCATTTCCGACCTACTAACCTCATCCCACCCCCTTGACCTGTCCATCCTCCCTGGACTGACCTATGTCCTCCCTACCTCCCCTTTACTGGCACCATCCCCACCTCTTTAACTTGCCTGTATCCTTTCCACCTACCTTCTCCTCTATCCATCTTCAATTCTCCTCCCCTTCTCTCCCTATTTATTTCAGAACCCTCTCCCCCGTCCCCCCCTCCCCCATTTCTGATGAAGGGTCTAGGCCCGAAACATCAGTTTTCCTGCTCCTAAGATGCTGCATGGCCTGCTGTGTTCATCCAGGTCCACTCCTTGTTATCTAATTTTATCTCCTTCCCTGCTATCTCAGACAGATGTCCAATCACATCACTGGGAGAAAAATCAAGCTCAAAAATGTTCAGCAAGGAAGACTGATGCTCTGTTGAAGCAAGTAGTTTCTGCCTTGCAAAATCCTGAATTTTCATACCAGGCAATATCTTCTTTGCCATGTTCTGAATCCATAGAAGTAGTTCTAGCTTCCAGGGAGTTGGATGTGGATCGTTATTATAGCAATTCTTTGCTCCCAATCTGTTGGTGTATCTGTGTTGAATATGCAGTTCTTTATTTCAACTTTTTATTTTGGCTTTATGTCTTCATCTACTTTTTGTAGTTGTTTTAATAGTGAACTAGACATGCTCATACCCTCAGTCATGTCACAGTACTTAACATTTATTTTTTTTCTCTAATGCTCCTTTGGAAAACAAATACCATATCAATATGTTTATGGGTCTTCTTTGCTATGCCAGGATTCCAGGCTGATGTTAATCTTGAACAAGTTTGAGCACTGGCTTGTTGGATCTTGACTTTGTTTCTTTTTGAACTTCGGCAGCCAGTTAGTGAACACACTCACAGGAGCATGCTAGTTCACTTTTAACACAAAGAATAAGATTTCTTATTGATCAGGGATAAAAGATAGAATATATTACACGAGACAAGAAGGTTGGAGCCTTCATTGCAAAGAACAGAAAAACTAAATCAAATTTACACTATTCCATTTATCCCAGCAACTTCCTTAGAAACGGCCAGTCCTCAGCAAACATAATTAGGTGTTCTCTAATGGGCTGACACAGCTATAACTGGTCTCCTTTCAGCACATTTATGCATTCACTAGGTGCTACTTTTCTTCAGCTCATATCCCTCCGGGACACATTTAAAACAAACCGCAGACTAGGTTCACTTTCACCTTCACAGAACATCAACACACAATGATTGACAGAATTTCGGAACTGTTGAGTTTCACCCTGGACCAACATTATTCAGTAAGAGTACAGGTTCTTTTCTCCCTCTTTCTACCTTTTCATTAATGCATTGACCTGTAAACTCCCAGCTCTCGCTTCATTGTTGTAAAATCCCCTTAAAATGCATGTTAACACATCTGGCTTTCAGAAGCCTCAGAACCACTCACAAATAAAATCAAAAATGCTAAGCCATGTATCCCCATTCTTAACATACAAAACACAAATTATAAATCAAAGTTAAAAGTTACAAATTATTCTTCACACCTCTCCCAAACAAAAAATTGAAAATGTACCTTACAGAGGCATTATCATTTTCTATCATAATCTTCTTATTGTTATTCCTGTTTTACTCAGACAGATTTTGCTCCAGCAGTAGCAATAAATCTCCAGCAAATGGACAAGGACTTCTCATAAGAATCATATTCTACCTAAATCAGTTTTGATCATGACATTTGTGATCAGAGATAATGGGAACTGCTGGAGAATCTAAGATAACAAAGTGTGGGGCTGGATGAACACAGCAATGTGCTCCTAAGATGCTGCTTGGCCTGCTGAGTTCATCCAGCCCCACACTTTGTTGTCTTTGATCGTGACATTTGTTTTCCTCCATATATGCTCTTGAACTACTTTGATGTTGCCTCTTTGAGCCACATTGAATGTTATTTAAATTTCAATTGCCTCGAATTTTTGGTATTTTATTTTCTGGAATTGATAGATAATTACGGCCAATAGAGGTGATCGTCTCTGAAGAAGTGTTGGATAAGTAAATTTCAAAATAGAGTAGAGCCAATACCAAACTTAGTCTCTTTTATCACAGTTGAATATTTCTGCTGGCAGGAATTCAGCTTTTGAGAAATGTAACTGATAGGTCATTCTGTCCCTATCTCATTTGCTGCAATAAAACCACAAATATTGCTGACATTGACAGGTAGTTTGGCATAATTCAGTGCTGTGCAAACCAATGCAGTAGTCGGTGCAAACTGTTAAATGTGTTCTGATACCACTCAATCCATTCATTTCTTTTTACCTTTAACAAATTTGCCAAAAAAGCCTCCACAGTGTTGAATTCTAGAATGAGTTCTGGCAGATCGACCTATGCCTATAAGCCACAGAATCCCTCCTTCTGTCTTCAGCAATGGAAAACTCAAGATAGGTCTTATTTTTGCTTCGCCAGAGGATACTTGGACTTTTCTCATAGTGTGATCTAAATAAATTACACTTGTGCATTGTTAAATTCACTTTTTGCCAAGCTTATAGTGAAATTAACTCCTTTTTACAAATTGAACAATTTGTTTAAGTGTGCTGCACCAAGTATGCAACTAGCCAAGCTATAATCCAGAAATTTCCAATATGGAAAAATGTGGAATTATTCTCACACCTTTATAGGCAAAGCCATAAATTTATGCAAAAATAGGCACTTACAGTTTTAAAACAACATGAAAAATACACAAATGCATTGTAACAAATCAGAATCAAGACAGCTAGTTGATTTCCCTCTTGACTGAAAAAGATAAATGACACGGCCCAAGGGTGCAAGTGGCCTGTTTGGTCAGGACATGAAAATGTAAATAGCCTTTTAGGAGGGTTCAATTGAGAAGACAGTTGGAATGCAACATGTCTCTGCTATGGAGATATAGGCTAATATTGTCAATATAGCTGCAGAAATTGGCTTAACATTTTTTTAAACTCATTCACGGGATGTCAGTGCCAACAGCCAAGCCAACATTTATTTCCATTCACTAACTGTTGTTTGGAAGGTGGTAGTCAGCTGCCAGGGCTAGAGTTTATTTGGGTGTAGGTCTGCCCATCATGACAGAGATCAACACAGTGACACTGAACAAATGATGGTATATTTCTAAGTCTGAGTTTCTAAATATGATGAGTGCCTTGAGGATAGTTTGCAGGTGATGGCCTTCCTGTGTATCTGTTGCCTTTTACTTATAAATGATATTACATTGGTAGGTGCTGCCTAAGGCACCTTGACACACTTTTGTAGCATATCTTGTAGATGGTGCACATTGTTGACACTAAACACAGTTATGAATGGAGTGAATGTTTGTGGATGTCCTCCAATTGAACAAGCTGCTTTGTCCTGGATGGTGTCAAGATCTTTTAGAGTTGTTCAGCTTCTTGATACTGTCGGAGCTGCATTCATCTAATCAAGTGGGAATTATTCTATCACACTCCTGACTCGTGGCTTTTATTCAGTGGACAGTCTTAGGGAATCAGTTGGTGCATTGTTCGCTCCAGGCTTGCTAGTCTCTGCTCCTAATTAATAGCCATTGCATTTATATGACTAGTCCAGTTCAGTTTCTGGCCCACAGTGACATTCAGGATGTTGATAGCGGGGGATATTGTGATGGCAATGCATTTGAATATCATGGGGGAATAGCCGGATTCCCTTTTTAGGAGATGATTATTGCCAGCGTTTGTGTGACACAAATGTTACTTGTCACATGTCAGCCCAAGCCTGGGCGTAGTTATCTGGACATGGACTGCTACAATATCTGAGGACATGTGAATGGTGCTGAATATTGTGTCTCATTTTAAGCTTGGAATGTTAGAATATAGGTCATATCTATCTTCACACAGTTTAAACATTTTGCATGTTTGTTACAATAAACTTTATTTGTACAGAACTATCTACTCTTTTTGGAATTAAAAAACCTGAGTGAATTTCTTCTGATACAAACCTTCTGATAGATTCAATTTAAAATCTATTTATGAAGTCATGTCATTACATTTGCTAAATTTATAATTTGCTGTGATAAGTAGAAGAGTGAGGCTGAGAAAGAATTGCTACATCTTTCTAACATTGAGTATAACTGGAATCACTCACATTTTTGGATGTTTCTGCAAATTTAACTACAGACAGAACATAGAACAGTTCAGCACAGTACAGGCCCTTCGACTCACAATGCTGTGCCGAACTTTTACCCTAAACCTAATGTCAATCTAACCTGCACCACTACCTTATACTATCATCCATATGCCTATCTAATAGCGACTTAAATGCCCCCAATGAGGCCAACTCCACTACCCTCTCTGGCAATGCATTCCATGCCCCGACCACTCTCTGAGTAAAGAACCTACCTCTGACATCTCCCCGATATCTACCTCCTTTCACTTTAAAGCTCAGTCCCCTCATAAAAGCTACCTCTACTCTAGAATGTCTACTCCATCTGTACCTCTGATCATTTTGTACACCTCTATCAAGTCACCTCTCATCCTTCATCGTTCTAAAGAGAAAAGCCCTAACTCTCTCAACCTTTCCTCATAAGATCTTCCCTCCATTCCAGGCAACATCCTGGCAAATCTTCTCTGCACCTTTTCTAATGCCTCCACATCTTTCCTGTAATGAGGTGACCAGAACGGACGCAATACTCCAAATGTGGACGAACCAGGCTTTTGTGTAGCTGGAGCATAACTTCATGGCTCTTGAACTCAATTCCTCTACTGATGAAAGCTAACACACCATACACATTCTTAACAACTCTATCTACCTGTGTGGCAGCTCTCAGAGAACTGTGAACATGAACCTCACGATCCCTCTGCTCCTCCACACTGCCGAGAATCTTTCCGTTAACCCTGTATTCTGATTTCAAGTTTGTCCTTCCAAATTGAATCACCTCACACTTTTTAGGGTTACACTCCATCTGCCACTTCTCAGCCCAGTTGTGTATTCTATCAATATTCCTGTGTAACCTAGAACAGCCCTCTGCACTGTCCACAGCGTGGCCCACCTTCATATCGTCTGCAAACTTGCTAATCCACCCTTCCACTCCTTCATCCAAATCATTTACAAAAATCACAAATAGAAAAGGACCCAGGTCAGATCCTTTTGGTACACCACTCATAACTTATTATCCGTACATATGCAGCACTTCACCATAAATCTCAGAGTTTTATTTATTTTAATTTAGTTATCTTTACCTGCCTACCAAAAGCATGATTAATGTCTTCACCGGAAGCCTGGCAAACGAAGGTAGAGATAAGATTTGACAGTTAGATCATGTTTGGATAGCCTTGTGGATTCAATCTCAAACACAATAAATCCTTAGGAGCTCCCAAGAGCAGATTTATTGCATAGATCATGTCAGTGATCAGCATTTCACTGAAGCATAAACATAACCCATTAAATTTTCATTAGAATTCTGTTTCAAACATTTTTATTGATAATTAATTGCAAACTGCATCCACTGACTAAATAATATTACACTAAACAGTGACATCAATCTCTCACAATGCACCAAGCAGAGCAAATAAATACTATCTAAATAAAAATTAATTGTGCTTTTGTTATCGTATTTTACACCTTAGTTAGAAAATACTTAGCAATTTCTTTACTTTAAACATAAACATACACAACAGCTACTAAAGTTTCACCTAGCCATAATTTAACTTACCGTTTTGCATTGATCTCAATAGCTCAATGTTTATTCTATTACCTCTCCTATAATGCTTCTGGCAAGTGTACTTAGATTCCTCGACCTTCTTCAGCAAGGTTTTCTAGTTTAAAACATGCAATCGCAAATTATAGAAAGAATGCGACGTCATCACAAAAATTGAAGAAAATTCCATTACACACTCTCTACACAATATTCGTATATTTAATCACATTTATTTTTCTTCTTTTTTTAGAAATGTACCAAAGGGAACATGTTATTAGTGCTCCTAGTGCAACGTCACTCTGTTCTCTTCTCCAAATAACTTTGCAATTTTAAGTAATTTAAAGATTAGGGCTTCTAAAATCACGTACTAAGTAGTTCATTAATTGGAAACTAATTAGGATAATTCTTCCTACTTTTAGGCAAAGTCCCTAACGACAAATAGTAGGATTTAATCATAGAGAAACATATTTACGTTGACTAAAGACTCTCGGGTACAATATTTTTTATTCAGTTTTCACCTCCCCAAGTACTATTATTGACAATTTTTGTCTTAATGTGAATCTTATATAAGGTATATAGTTATTTACAGCTCAATCCAATTTTTCATCTCTATAGCTGAGCTATTAGTATATACCATACTTCTATAAAAACTCCTCCATTTCTTTTCAGTATTTTAAAAATGTAAATATTCCACATATGCTTTTTTTAATGAATAAAATGCTTGTTTTCATACAAGGTTTCATAAAATACAAGATGATTTATGGGAGGAGTGTAACTAATGGAAAATAAATGTTATGTTATTTAGGGACCACAATGTTTGATGCACAACTTTCCCCATATAGCCAAGAAACAGCAATCAAGATTGTTTACAGGTCCTAAAACTGCTTAGGGTGGAAAAATGACTGAAACTAAGATTTTTATATGAGTGAGCTATTAATTGACATGGAGATGGGTATTTGTTCCAATTATGGGTAGCAACAGGCTTTCAATCAGAGGCTTTCCTTCTTCGGAGAATACCCCTTTGCAGTGCAAAGTTTACAACTGAGTGGCTCAACATGAAGTTGCCCACTTCTGAAAACTTTTAGCTAAAAGTAATGAAAAGAGCAGCCAGGCCATCACTGGGAAGGTGCACACAACCCTTCTAAAGATTGGCCTTGGTCGGACATCTCAGGTTCAGGTCATCTTTGCAGCAGAGCCTCAGGGTAGTGCCATAGGCTGAACTACCTTCAGTTTCATCATCACTGACCTACATTTCAACATAAGGTCAGAAATGGACATATTTCCTGATGATTGTGAAATGTTTAGCACCATTTACAGCTTCTCTGACACCGAAGCAGTCCTTTCAATTCCATGGAAAATCGGATTAGAATAGTTAAGCATTTGTTCTTGAATGGCGCAAACGCAATAGGCTGAATGGCCTTTTACGGTGGCTTTCTATCACAGTATGTCTAAATGTAGGAAAACCTGGACAATATCCAGCCCTGGAGTGTCAACTAGCAAGTAACACTCACGCTTCACAAATGCAAGGCAATGAACTTCTCCAAAAAGGCAGAATCGAATCATTATCCTTGAGCGTTACCATCATTGCACCTTCCACTTCAACATCCTAAGGGTGACCATTGACCTGAAACTAAACTGGATAGATAAATACTGTGGGTACAATAGCAGGTCAGGGCCAGGAACACTTCAGTGAGTAACTCACCTCCTGGCTCCATAAAGCCTAGTCATCATGCTAAGTCAGAATTGTGATGGAATACTTCTCACTTGCCTGGAAGTGTGCAGCTTCAGCAACACTCAAGGTGCTTGATGCTTTCCAGGACAAAGCAGCCTGATTGATTGCCATCACAAACAGTCACTCCTTCCACCAGCAATACCGTCTATCATCTACAAGATATGCTGCATAAGCACGCCAATGTTCAGAGATAGTAAGAACTGCTGATGCTGGAGAATCTGAGACAACAAGGTGTAGAGCTGGATGGACACAGCAGGTCAAGAAGCATCAGAGGAGCAGAAAAGCTGATGTTTCGGGCCTAGGCCCTTCTTCAGAAACGTTGGCTGTCCTGCTCCTCTGATGCTGCTTGGCCTGCTGTGTTCATCCAGCTCTACACCTTGTTATCTCATAAACTCTCCAAGGCTCCTTAGACGGTACTTTCCAAACCTACGATCACTTCCATCTAGAAGGCTAAGGGCAGCAGATGCATGGGAACGCCACTATGGTAGCATTCCCCTCCAAGCCAGTCACCAGTCTAACTTGGAAACATGTTACCGCTCCTTCAATATCACTAAGTCAAAATCCTAGAACTCAATCCCTAAGAGAATTGCATGCCTGCTTGCTCTAAGCCACATCATTTCAAAAAGGTAGCTCACCACCACCAGTCTGCTCTCTAATTATGTTTTTTTTTCTGTTGAGCTCTGAGGTCTGTGTGTGGCAGTTCCTCCCAAAAGAGGAAACCAACATGACGGCAGGCCAATCGGCATGGGCAGAAGTCACATGGCCACATGTCCATGCAGCTTGGGGGAACCATTGACGACCACATTCTCAAAGGCAGTGAGGGATGTGAAACGAATGTCCAGCAATCGATGCTTGCATCCCATGAAGAATTGTTAAAAATCTGCAATTTAGGATCAGGCTATTATTGTGCTAAAAATTTAAAACAGGTTGTATAAGATTTGTTGTTAAAACTTAGCTTGAAATAAGTAACTTTGGAAGTTGAATTCTGAAGGATCTGGTAAAAGGGTAAGCCACAGGCAGCTGCCTGCCTCATTCTTCAGAGGGATGGTGCAACATGATATAGATCCAGTGAAACGAAACTTAAAATTATCTGCTGATTGTTGATATTCCAGTCCACAACATAACAAGAAGATAGTAGTTTCGAGGCTGTTTTGCATAGGAGTGGTTGAGATTTTATTCACAGCTGAAACAATTATTTACAGCTCAATGCACAGCATACAGGGAGGCGTCTTTACATAGTAAAAGATGTTTGAGCTACCAGTCTCAACAAGTCCCCAAGGGTTTGTATTCATTTTGTTCATTCTCACGCTAGAATGAGCAGTGCAAAAGGCTTGTGTTTTGCATGATATAAAACATCTGTTTATAGGTCTTAAGATCAAGTCAGTAAAAATCTGCATTCAAAATATAGGGACTGAATCATACCATATTTGACAAAAATATAATTTCTGTGCAGTTTCAGGGAAGCTTTTGCTCCACGAGGTCTTGCAAGTTTTCTCAAGTTATCATGCCAAACACTCATTATTAACTACTTACCCAGTCCCTGTAGTGCCCCATTTATCTGATGCTAGCCCAATTCTCCTACTCACTATAACTTGTAGTGCTTGGCACCACTGGAATATCCCAGGATTCCTGGTGCCTGGCAAGACCTTTGAAAGGATTCTGTGTACACAATCACTGTCAGTCCAGAATTGTGTTGCACATTTGCCCCTGATGTGAAAGGTCGGAGGAAATTACCAGCCTGTTTTGCAGACAGGGACCTGACCAGGCTGATGTAGAGGAGGCCCGTTCTCCTCCCACAGACAGATAGAGGAGACCAGAACCATTCATGTCAGTACAGTCCACCTGCCAATCTTAAGAGAACTTTCAAAAGCCAAGTTGATTGATTTAGTGATAATAAAATGTGAGGCTGGATGAACACAGCAGGCCAAGCAGCATCTCAGGAGCACAAAAGCTGACGTTTCGGGCCTGGACCCTTCATCAGAGAGGATTTGTGCTCTTTTGTGCTCCTGAGATGCTGCTTGGCCTGCTGTGTTCATCCAGCCTCACATTTTATTATCTTGGAATTCTCCAGCATCTGCAGTTCCCATTATCTTTGATTGATTTAGTGGGTAAGTTAGAGTAGCGCTGCCTGATAAAGCTAAGAAGGCAGAGACAATTGATATATTAGTAAGGCATTTGGTTTAGAGAAACTAGATGAGAGGCCAGGAACTCCAGAGAGTGAAACATCAGAATCAGATGTTACTCAGTTATGGTTAAAATAGCTAGAGCATAAGAGAGAACAAAGAAATAAGAAGTAACAGAAAAAGACAAAGCAAGTGCACAGAAAGATAAGGAATGGGAGATGGAATTAAGAAAACAAATAAAATGGAAACGTAAAGGCAGGATGTAAAGGCAGGAAATGGAAATGAGAAACTAGAATTAGAATTACCGGAAGAAGAGAAAGCCAGGGAAAATTAATACAGGTTCAAAATTATGCTGTTGAGAGAGGAGACGTTAGATACTGATGCTCACCTTGGTGCCCAGAATCTGAGCCACAAGATGAAGTTCAGAAAAGAAATGTTTGAGGCTCCACAGGGCCTATCACAATTTGAGGAAAAGAATTGGTAAGTCTTCACGTCATTTGAGAAAATAGTGAGACAGATGAATCGGTAAAAGAGGCTAGACATTACTCATGCAGAGTAAGTTGACAGGAAATTTATTCATTGTCAGAAGATGCTTTTGAGATTATGGCACTGTAAAGATGAGTTAGCGCCTGAGGCATTTGGGCAAAGCTTCCTGAATTTAAGGAAGTAGCTGGGATAAACCCACATCGAGTTCAAAAGGGTGAAGCAAATTTCGGCATTTGAAGCTGAAACTACAGGTATAGCTATTAGAAAGGTTGTTCTTTTACAAGAATTTAGAAATGCTCTACCTCCCATAATAAGAATCCATGTCAAGAACCAACTGGTTGCAACAGTGTCGATTAAAATTTAATCCATAAAACTATGTTCTTTTGTCACTTACAAATTCAAAAGAGAGAGAAAATGGGGGAGTGAAAAGAAGACAAGCAGTCAAGGTAAAGAATGGAAAGGTGGGAATATCCCAAAGTCTCCTTGGATCAGAAAGGTACATTCTGAGGGTGGAGATGAAAGTCAAAAGCTGCGTTTCCATTGCAATAAGGTGGGACGTGTTCATTTAGTATGAATTCAGTATACTGGAAGTTGCAATGAAAACTCATGGGACTTACTGGAGCTGACAAAAAGGAGTCTAAAAAGGAAACTCCAAAGGAAAATGCCACTAATCAGATAGTAGCTTTAACTACAACTAAGAGACTGGAAGTAAACACTGCTGAGTGCAGAGGAACTACGTAGGATGGTTAAGAAATACGAAGCATATTTTACAAATGGGAAGACAACCCATTTGTCTTCAAAGGAAGTGTCCAAAGCCATAGCTATACCAAGAGATACAGAAGTACTCAAACTCTCTGACTGGAGAAGGATTAGGTTCCCCCCACCCTGATTAATAATGAAAGCCAAAGTGCTGGTAAATGGGATAGGTGAAAAGTATATCCTGGCTCTAAGGGACAAAGTCAAGTGACTTGTTAACTGGGCTAATGTTAGTCAGGATAACTGAAAAATTACAAATGGATGGAGATGATTTATTTCTGGGGAATGATATAGCAGGAGTCAAAGTTACAACTGCATCTATAATCTCGGAAAGTTCAGCTGAGGCTGAAAACATGGAACAGGTTCCAGCTATTTTGCCATCATGTGCACTGAGCAGAGTAATGACTAAACAAAATCCATCACCACAGGTTACAATAACACAGCACTTCGCCTGACAAAGGAGCAGCAATTCAAAAGCTTGTGATTTCAATCAAATCTGTTGAACTATAACCTGGTGTCAAGTGACTTCTGAATAATGCAGATGTTAGGACAGCTGAAACTCTGTTTGAAATGTTCTCATTCTGAAACAAAGTGTTTGACATTACTTTGTTAATTGATGTTCAGGAGTCAGATTCAGAGTTAAGAAAGTTAGCACAGACAGCTCACATAATACTGAGGAGTTCCAGAGTATTATTATATTCGAAACAGAGTTCAGGCACAGAAACTGAGACATTCTCACACAGCTGTGGATGCAGAATGGATAGTTGTTCATCTTATAGTGGTACTGCCTGGATATTATGAGGAGATATTGCAAATAATACATGAAATTCCTATGGCAGGATACGCACGAATAAGGAAACTGCAGGCATTGACAGACAGGTGTTTTACATGTCCAGAAATTCATAAAGACGTAGTGCAGTTCCTTAAAATGTGTTATACATGTCAGATAGTTCAAAAACATCAATATATGACTAAACCAGCACCGTTGATATCTATACTGACTTTTGAAGAACCTTTCAGTTAAATGTTAGCAGATTGCAATAGGACCATAATTGAAAACTAGCATATCTTCACAATTATGAATATGCCAACCCTATTCTCAGAAGCCATTCTGTTAAGGACAGTTAAAGTTTGTATACTGGTGGAAGTTTTATTTTTTTTTATTCATTATGGACTATCAATTAAACTTTGATAAGTTTAAACTTTGAGTCTAAAATTTGTGCAGATCAGTAGCAATTTGGTTATAAAACAATTGAAGTCAACTGTGGTGTCATCAGGAAACACAGGGAGCTGTAGACTCTCAAAACCATAACTAAGAAACACAGTCACAAATACCCACAGGAATACCCAAAGGAATAGGTTTTTGGCTATTTACTACCAGAGTTCCCCTGAATAAATCTATTAGGTTTAGCCCATTTGAAGTGACTTATGGTCAGGAGATTATAGGTCCATCGACATTGACTAGGGAGAAGTTCTTGAACCAAAAAGATGAATCCTCAATGTTGGACTATGTGTCCACATTTCTAGAAAGACTCACAGGAGCATGTGGGATTGCAGGAACATTTGAAAATTTCACAGGACAGAATAAGGTATTCAGCAACCACAACATTTCAAGTGGGAGATGAAGCACTGGCACTGTTGCCTTTACAAGGTGTACCTCTGACAGCAAAATTCAGCAGTTCACACAAAGCATTTAAGAGGGCTTGCAAAGTGCTTTATCCGATAAACACCCAATCATAGGAAGATTCTTGTCATGTCACATTGACATGTTGAAAGAAAAACTTTCATGCAGAGAATAAGGAGACACAAGGTATCAGGTGGTAAGAGTAGTTGAAGATGACAGAGACAACAAGAGTTAGGTAGGAGGACAGTTAGGCAGTTCTCAAAGCAAATCTCCTACGTTATGACTAGCTAATACAGAAATATTGGGACAATTAGACTCCATATTCTCATATTTACAGAAAGGAAAACGGAGCATCTTGTAAGACTACTGAGGAGATAACAGGTAACGGAACGCAGCGGATGGAATAGAACAGCACACGCACAGATCCTTGTGCCGATTCTGTCTAAATGTCTCTTAAACTTTGATAATGCTCTCACCACTTCTCCTTGCAGCATGTTGCAGGCACCTACCACCCACTGTGTGAAAAACTTTCCTTATACATCTCCTTTAAACCTATACCCCTAGCTTTTGACATTTCCACCCTGGAAAAAAGACTGATGAGAGGTGGAGTTGATGACCTGATTCCAATTGTTTTACATTCATTTTCCCAAGTACCTCAATGTGCCACTTGACCATGTCTTCAATTCATTTAACAATTCATTTGCATAAGAAAATCTTATCATAAAGTCACAGAATGAAACAGAACAGGCAACTAATCAGCTTAATGTGCATCATGAAAACCGAAAGAACTGCAGATGCTGTAAATCAGGAAGTAAAACTGAAGTTGCTGGAAGAGCTCAGCAGGTCTGGCAGGGTGTGTGAAAAAAAAGTTACCATTTCGGGTCCAGTGACATTCTGAAGAAGGGTCACCGGACCTGAAACGTTAGAGCAAGACATGCACGTTAAGCTATGAAAGACAGCCATTTAGTTCTACTCTTACACTTTCACCAGAGGCCTGAACCAAATCGACCGCAAACACTTAGCAAATTCCCTGAAAGTTAGCACATATGCTTGCAGAGGAATTATTTCAGGATTCTGGTGAATGAGTACGAGAGGGGAACTAAATGGCTGTTTTACTGCAGAGATAAACATGGGTCTACATTAGCTATATAGACATGGATATAGGAGAGTCAGGAGCAATAACACAGTATCCTTATTAGTTGGGTCTTTTGGCTGAGGTAACAATAACACCATTTTTGTCAGCAGGTTTGATGAAAATCTTAGGATTATCCCTGGACATAAGGAAATAAGGTAGAATGAGCAATGGGCAGAAACGAGGGGCCTCAAACATATCCCTTCTCTCTCCTTCCTGTCTCTTCAGTTACATTTCTCTTTGTCCTCATCTTTAACCTCACTAGCCTTCATATCCAACTCATCGTCCTCCAGCATGACACCACCTTGAAATACATCATTATCTTCCCTCTCAGCATTCTGGTGGGGCCATTTCCTCCATAATATTCTACTCTACTCCTTAATCAGCTTCAGCATGGCCTCCTTTCCTGGCAGAACCTTCCCTCAAAAACAGAAAGTTGCAAAGCCCACTCTTTTATGACTTTCCTTCTCAATATCAAAGGCTCCATTTTTTTTTCGGATGAGGCAGCAAATTGCTTATGGTTGTTTCAAGAACATAGAACATTACAGCACAGTACAGGCTCTTTGGCCCTCGATGTTGTGCCGACCTGCCAAACCGCTCTGAAGCCCATCTAACCTACAATATTTACTTACTCCAGTGGTGGCTGCTCATATGCTGTCTTCTCTAGGATGGGGAGAACAAACACAGATTGCGTGATCACTCAAAGACCAGCATGATTCCTAGCTTTTAGTTATCATTTTCATTCTTCACCTCATTCTCATTGGAACACTGCGGTAGTCCAAGGACAGAGATACAACGAAGTTCATGCAGCTTCAGGGGGCATTTTTTTTCCACGCTAGGTGCTGTACAGCCTAAATTCAATCCTGACTTCAAACCTTGCAGATTGTAATGTATGTTCCAATTGAGCTTGCCTACATTTCCATGTATCAGCGTTACTCTTAGTCTGGCTTTCAGATATCAGCTGTCCACAATTCTGCTATTCACACCTCTATAAATCTTCAGTTTCTTCTTCCAGTACCATCCCACAATGGCACTATATTATCAACTCTTTTGCCACTTAAGCTTCAAGCATATCGCAGAACACTTTTTCCACCCTTGCCCATTTCACCAGCTTAAAACTAGATACATTTCTAACTTTTATCAGAATTGGATAAAGGTAAATGACCTGAAAATAATTTGCCTTGCCAAGGTCCTGCCTGACTAGTTAAATATTGAACATTTTGTTTGCCTTCCTGAAGCAGCAGAATTTTAATTTTGCCATGTCCTTTGTCTTATTTGTTGACAGTAATAAAATTACGCATTGCTGATATGCCTTGCCTGACTTTGTAAAGACAAACTGGGACTTGACATGGGAAACAAGAGTTCTCCCAATTTGGGCAGATTTATGGTCTGTTTTATCATACTTTAACTGGTGCAAGTCTTATTGCAATTTCAGATCCAAATTACCTGGGGTTGGGCTGAGTTAAAGATGTTTAATATTATGTTCATAAGACAAATAATTTCGTTACAAATGCAAGTTACAACTCACTTCATCTGAAGTAAAATTCCTACTGATCGTAGCACTCAGGCAAACATTATAAAGTCTTCAGATTCATTGGTCAGTTGGCTCATACCAGTGTTGTACAAATGGGAAACGTGAGGCAACTGTTTGCTATTCAGTGAGTTCCACCGGAACAGGATTGGAAGGGGACACAGGCAAGGAGGAACAAGAGGAGAGTGTTAGCAGAGTGAAAGCTCAGGATCAAAGACGTCTGCCAGCGAAGCACAGGAATTGGGCTTGTCAACCCAGACTACTGAGGCATACAAATAACGAGATGGCTGCAACTTGACATTGAAAAGAATGGTATTAGGGCTCAACTTGAAACTTTCAATGACCGACTGATCAATGAATAGCTTGCAACAAACCAAATAATAGACTTGAACCAGAATACAGGGTTAAAGAAGCCACTTCACATATATTTCATATCGTATGTGAGTATGTCACAGAAGACACCAGAACACAAATTGTTAAAGAGCAGAATGACTTTATTAAACTCATAAAATGAGACAAAAATTTGCCTTTGATGCAAATATCATTTCACTTGAAGAGCTTTTTAGATATCTGAAATGCTATCCTTCAGCCAGGTGAAGTTCAAGTGCAATAATGTACTGCACATACATGAAGATTAATAGAAATTAGTACCAACTTGGATTCAATTATTCCTTATGGAGGTTGACTTGCTCGCTGAGCTGGCTTGTTTTTGTTCAGATATTTCGTCACCAGGCCAGGTGACAGCAGTGAGGTCCAGACAGTATAAATTCCAAGCGGAGTAGAACAACATCACTTCATCGAAGGCCTCACTGATTAATGTCACCTAGCATGGTGACGAAACGCCTGAACAAAAACAAGCCAGCTCGACGAGCAAGTCAACAACCTCACCCACAATCTAAAGTACAAATCTTTGCTAAAACGTTAACTTATTCTTAGCGCTAGAGCACATGTAGCAGTAACTGCTAAGAGTGCTCATACACATCTCACAAGCAACTTTTAGCCTCGGAGAAATTTTTGTTCCATTGTTCTGATGGAAGGAAAACAGTCGTAGCTCACAACTATTCCCAAAAGTCAAAAAGCCTTCCAATTTGTCGGTGAAACATTACTGCAGTTTTCAAAAATGAATGCTGAGATCCATGCAAGCGCATTATTAAGTCTGGAGATTAATGTGTCTTGAAGGAAGGGAATAACGAAAACCTTGATAATACATGTTCACCTACAGAGATTGTACTTTTATATATAGCAACACTCAAACATTTATTAAAACGTTCACAATTTTTATTCAATGCCTTGTGTTTCTTCAACATTCTTCTGTAATCTATGATTGCTCCAAACAGCACTATACAAAATTTACGTACTGCCCTGTGTTAAATGCTTCACTTTATCCATATTGTGTTCAATTGCTCCACTTAGAAATTGCAACCAGCTGTTCTCAGATTCAGGGCACACATGACTAGACCTATACAAAGAAAACAAAACAGCACTTGAAATGGCAGCATTATACAAAGCAGAAAAGTACGTAGATTGCTTATATATGCTCAGTTCCAAAAATGACAATTAAACAGTTTGATAACTACATTGTAGAACCATATTAATGATGACTATCTAACACTTGCAAGTTAAAGCAGCGATGGTGCTGCCTTTGCTGTTTTTATAATGAAGCTACTCATCCCAAATTAGCTTTTTCTTAGAACTCCAATTCTTCAGCCCTCAATAGAGTTCTGCATGCAAGTGGCTATGTGAAAACGCAGAGCTTCTCCCAGAATAATTTAGAGAGTACAAGACAAAATCTATGCTGTACAAACGTAAAACTAACTGTAGTTTGATTTAAAGTCTGCAGGATATTCAGAATAAGTATTTTTTTCCTCCTGGCTATACATTCACAGTCAAGACCGTATGAAGTTGACATTTGGTTATGCAACTGCCTCAAGCAGGGCACACAATATAATTATTCAATAGTAATTTCTGACACTAAGGCATTTCAGATTTAAATTTGATAGTAGTCTTCAGGATAATAGTAGCGTTAGCTACCTTTTTTTTTCCATATAGTAACTCTGAACATATGCTGTCTTGCTCTCAAGATTCTAATTCATTTAAGGAATTCAACACCTTAGCGATTTTGAATTTTTCTGGTTCCTAGTTAGCTATCCTTTGTTGACATTTTTAAAACTGTCTTCTCTCATTGTAGTCTCCACCTCTCCCTTCCTGGCAGCCTGTCATCACTTTTTCAGCCTCTCCTCAATCCCATATTCCCTGCAGCGTCCCACTACCCCCTTCCAACTTCCCCGCACTACTTGCAGTCTCCTAAAACCCTTGCGGCCCTCCCAAACACCCTCCCCTTTCTCACACTTCTTTGCAGGCTTCACCTCCCACCCACCCCTCACTTATAGTCTCTCGCTCCTTCTAACATTCATGCAGTTTTACCGTCCACCACCACTTGCAGACTATTTCTCCCAAACTCCAGTGAAAGCCTCTCTCATCTCCTGGTCTTTCATCACCTTTTGTTTTGATTTCAAATTGCCAGCATCTGTCCCGCTTTGTTTTGTATTCAAATTTCCAACAGCTGTCATGCTTTGTTTTGTATTCATACTTTATCTCATCAGCTTTCTCTACTCACAATGTTGAGTTACTATACTTTGAACATTATACAGGTGAGAAAGCACAGCAGTGAGCACAGACATGTAGGCTACCGTCAATACTTCCCTCTAACTCCTTCAAAGTAATTGTTACCTTTGACTTTATCAAGAATTTCATTCACCACGAACTATATAATTCAGGACCAAACTAATATTCAGAGATCAAATTTAATGAGTTAGCATGTCAGATGAGACCTCAATCTTTCATTGTCTGATATGAATTGTATTGTCTCTTTTTGTTTATGCTCCTCTTCAAGTAAGTCTTAAGAGTAGACTACAGGCTGATATAATAGACCATAAGATGAATTGTCCAGTTCATGAAATCCTTTCAACTTCACTTTGCCTTTTTCAGCCATTATGGCTCTACCTCTAACCGCTGGAATCCTAAACTACATTATATAGGAACAGTAGTAGGCCATTCATCCGCTCAAGCCTCTTCCACCATTCAGAGATTATGGCTGATCTATGGCCTTACCTGCCTTTAACCCATGTTCCTTAATAACTTTGTTTAGGAAAAATGCACCAATCTCAAACTTATATTAACAACTGAATGTTTTGTCTCCTAACAGGTGAATTTCAGCAATGTTCTGTTTATTTCAGAATAGGTCATTTGGGATGCCAGCAGAAACATTTATAACTGTGGTTCCACAGCTTAGGGACTTCAATTACATGGATAGATGGGACAATATCGGAAGGCTAGCCTTGAAAAGAAGGTTTAAAGAAGATTTAATAGAGACATTGCAAGTTATAAAGGTATAGACAGTATAACTACTTGGTAGAAGGATGAAAAGTAGTTACAAAGGGAAGTGGTAAAAGATACAGTGGCACCATGGCAAAAACTACTTTATAGGGTAGTTAGGATGTGGAACACATTGCACAACAGTGTGGTGAAGGTAGGTTCAACTAGGAAATTCAAAGGGGCAATTGGATCAGCTTTTGAAAGGAAAATGCACAGGGTTGTGGCTGAGGCAGGGGAATGGTACCACAGAATGTCACTTGCACAGTACAGGCATCCCAGGATGAACAGCTTCCTTCTGATATAATCATTCTGGGACAAGAAAATTCCTCAGCAACTCAGAACACAGTTGTTAGGTGAACACAAAGGAAATATGTTATAATAAAGATACACACTGTAGGCCCTTTAAAATTCTGATATTTTAAGTATAATAACAATTTAGTTTGCAAATTTTTTTTACTGTAGAGTTCAAATACAGAAGACTTGTATGAACTAGCATTTGTTCACTTCAATACACCCACTCTTAAAATTACAGGAACATCCCATTTATGGGTGGCACTGTGGCTCAGTGGTTAGTCTTGTGTCTCACAGCGCCAGGGACCCAGGTTTGATTCTATCCCCCCGGTGACTGTCTGTGTGAAGTTTGCACATTCTGTATGTCTGCATGGGTCTCCTCCGGGTGCTCCAGCTTCCTCCCACAGTCCAAAGATGTGCAGGTTAGATGGATTGGCCATGCTAACGTGCCCAGTGTTCAGGAATGTGTAGATTAGGTGGGTTACAGGGGGGTGGGTCTGGGTGGGATGCTCTATGGGCTTGTTGGGCCAAAGGGCCTGTTCCCACACTTTAGGGATTCTATGATGATTCATGATACTTCACACCCATGTGCGAATTCTCATAATATTTCCAATGTCCATGGGAAAGAATGATGACAGGAACTCAAATTGTTAAACAGCCAACATTTCAACCTTGAATCAAGGCATTCTATTT